>NC_056731.1:1099112606-1099390106 GCF_019279795.1 Protopterus annectens | reverse complement strand
ATATATATATATATATATATATATATATATATATACACACACACATACACAGTGGACATAAAAAGTTAAAATGCCAGGTTTTTGTGATATAAAAAAATGAGAACATAATAAATCATTTCAAAACTTTTCCCACCTTTAATGTAACCTCTAACCTATACAATTCAATTGAAAAACAAACAAATCTGTTAAGTGAAAAAATATAAAAAATAAAAAAAGTACAATAAGCTGGTTGTATAAGTGTGCACACCCTTAAACTAATACTTTGTTGAAGCACCTTTTGATTTAATTACAGTATTCAGTCTTCTTAGGTATACACCTGCCATCAATTAAAGAGACTCTGATTAGCCCCAAATTAAGTTCAACTGTCCTATTAGGATTTTCCTGACATTTACTCAGTTGCCTGCTACAGCAAAAGCCATGTTTTGCAGAGAGCTTACAAAGCATCAAAGGGCTCTCATTGTTGAAAGATAGTCAGGAGAAGGGTACAAAAAATTTCCACAGCATTGTTAATACCATGGAACACAGTGAAAACAGTCATCAAAAAGTGGAGAAAATATGGGACAACATTGACGCTGCAAAAAACTGGACATCCCTCCAAAACTGATGAAAAGGCAGCATGAAAACTGGTCAGGGAGGCTGCCAAGAGACCTACAGCAACACTGAAGGAGCCGCAGGAATTTCTGGCAAGTACTGGCTGTGTACTACATGTAACAGCAATCTCCTGTATTCTCCATATGTCTGGACTATGGGGTAGGGTTGCAAGATGGAAGTCTTTTCTTACACAGAAAAACATCCAGGCCCAGCTAAAATTTGCCAAACAATACATCAAGTCTCCCAAAAGCAGGTGGGAAAATGTTTTATGGTCTGACGAGACCAAGGTTGAACTTTCTGGCCACAATTCCAAAAGGTATGTTTGGCAAAAAAAACAACACCGCATCACCAAAAGAACACTATCGCCACTATGAAGCACGGTGGTGGTAGTATTATGCTTTGGGGTTGCCTTTCTTCACTGGAACTGGGGCTTTAGTCAAGGTGGAGGGAATTATGAACAATTCCAAATACCAGTCACTTTTGGCCCATAACCTTCAGGCATTTACTAGAAAGCTGAAGATGAAGAGGAATTTCACCTTTCAACATGACGATGACCCCAAGCATACATCCAAATCAACAAAAGAATTACTTCACCAGAAGAAAATTAAAGTTTTGAAATGGCCCAGCCAGCGCCCAGACCTAAGTCCAATAGAAAATCTGTGGGGTGACCTGAAGAGGGCTGTGCTCAAGAGATGCCCTCACAATCTGACAGATTTGGAGCACTTTTTCAAGGAAGAGTGGGAAAATATTGCCAAGTCAAGATGTGCCATGCTGATAGACTCCTACTCAAGAAGACTGAATGCTGTAATTAAATCAAAAGGTGCTTCAACAAAGTATTAGTTTAAGGGTGTGCACACTTATGCAACCAGCTTATTGTACATTTTTTATTTTTTATATTTTTTCCCCTAACAGATTTGTTTCTTTTTCAATTGAATTGTACATGTTATAGGTCACATTAAAGGTGGGAAAAGTTTTGAAGTGACTTATTGTGGTCTCATTTTTTTATATCACAAAAACCTGGCATTTTAACAGTGGTATGTACACTTTTTATATCCATTGTGTGTGTGTGTGTGTATATATATATATATATATATATATATATATATATATATATATATATATATATATATATTATGGATCTACTTCATTACAATGACAGCCCACTTCACCGAAACCCAAAACAACGAGAATACATCAACGAAACCCCACAACAACGAACATTCACAACAACGAAATCCAAAACCACGAAACACCAACACAAACATCATGAACACACACATACACACACAACCCCAAATTACCTAACACACAATACTACAAACCGTATAGGCAAGTGGGCAAGCCCCCATGCACCCCCCACACCCCCCTTCTTTATTATTCAAACTCCGAGATCGTACAAACAGACACACAAGGCACACTCACACCCACAGATTACATTCCCTCACAAACACACACCACACTCACAACACACACTTACAAACACCACTACCCCTCAAACAGACACTTACACATACATACCTACGGGCATCGGAACACCAGAAGTACTAAACACAATCCCGTAATGTCAGGATTTTAAATTTCGTGCTTCTGGGGTTTCGCTGTTCTAAACTATCGAACATCTGGCCCCGCTCTTCCAGGTTTCGTTCATATGAACTTTCGTTCATATGAAGGGAATCCATATATATATATATATATATATATATATATATATATATATATATATATATATATATATATATATATATATATATATATATGCATACACACACACACACACACACACACACACACCAAGCATACACACACACACACACACACACACACACACACACACACACACACACACACACACACACACACACACACACACAAGCATACACACACACAAATTCGCAGTCATTAGCGGTAACTTACCCAGTTTTATTTTGCACAGGTTCAGTCTGTCACCATTCTTTAAGTATCCACAGCACACGATAGTCTAAAAGTATGGGTATCTGATTTACAGGAGATAACTATCTTTCCTAAAGTTTTCTTTGGGCCAATGGAAGATTTGGCCATTTTAATATACAGCTAGTAGTGAAATATTATATATATATATATATATATATATAACCATTCTTTAAGTAGCCTGTTTATTATAGGTTACAGCTGTAGGCTTTCATTCCAACATAACAAAACTCTTTTCCTGATCTTTGGGTTTCATCCACAATAGGGCCTGAGTCGGCCATCCAACACCAGGAACCATGAATCTTCTGGCAGAGCCCCTGCTCTACCCCTGATATTTTGAGCTTAGAAACAGCTTTCCATTTCTTTGACATCTAGGCTACAGCCTTTTAGATACTACTAAAAGGATAATAACTGCTTTTCTTTCAAAGTTATTCACTTTTGTTTGTTCAAAATATGTGAAAATTGATTACTTTCATGTTTTGCCCATTTACACAGAAAATATAAGTTACATGTATAGATAATACAATCTGTTTTAGACACGTTTTATTGTTGAGCAACTTCTATGGTTGCAGTAGTCTGCTTTCATCGTATTATTATTTTTAAGAAGTTTAAACAAATTTTCGGTTCTATGTACTGTCTCCTGGATGGGTGCACCAGAATTAATCTGCCACTCTTAATCATCTCTGGTCAGCTTCTCTAATGCCAAGAATGATTCATGTAGCAACCCTGGCATTAGAGAAACTGACCAGAGATGCTTAAGTGATGTTGGCCATCCCAGGGGGAGAATATTAATGCATTACATCCATAAATGGTGTTCCTATGGGAAAAATAGGTACTGTAACTTCTGCAACTTGGAATGCAGAAAGTGTGAACCCACCAAGGAGAGTGTTTGTTAACTCCACGTGGAAATCACAGGTTCAGCAGAAGCATAAACTTGCATTGTGTCCAACATAGTGGACACTCTGAACATTGTCTGGGCTACAGAATGGTGATAAGACTATTTATAGATTTTCCCTGACCTGTTCTGAAGTCCTAGGACACAGGAAGGTGGGAGAAATGTGTGAGCTAACAGAAAGATCGGAGTTATTAACTATAGGTAGGCGAAGGACAAAAAATAAATGCTAAAATATAAACTTGGTATATCTCTTTTTTCAGTAACAAAACAACACAAGAAGAAAAATGAATTATATAAATGGAACACCACTCATTGGTCAGCTTTTATATGTGCAGTATCATATTACCTCACTTTGTTTTAAAGATAATTTTCAATTAAAAGGATTTTTTTTGAGTTTGCTGTCCAACTCCCTTCATATACTGGAGTGTTTAGGTGTAAACAGTGCAATGCTTGCGAGTGACTCCCTAGGGAGGAAGCATCTCAAAAATCCATGGGCCTTCATTACAGGAAGTTTAAGGTATTACACAGTGAAAACTAGTGTTGCTTGGTTTTTCTTGCAGTATTTACTGAATAGTTTGTCTGTGGAAGTGTTCTATTATAGCTCACTATTGAAATGTCGGCACTCAAAAAAACACCAAAAACACAGGAGAACAGCGACTCTTGAAAATAGCTCCTGTCCTTAAAAACATCTTTTTGCCAGGAGGACAATCCTCCACTACATGCCCCCCCCCCACACACACACACACCTCCAAACTTATATATGCCAAATCTGAGATTGCCTTACCTTGGAAAAAAGGGAATATTCTAAGAAATGGCATCTTGGACTTTGTGTATGTAAGTCTGATCTTTAGGTCATTCAGTCTCTGTATTTCAGGACTCGCTCTAGCAGTTTCTGACATTTTATATATTTACTATTTATTATATGTGGTGCAGACATGGAGTGAGACACATAGGACAAATGAACCATTATATTAGTATTCAAATACCATCAATATTCATAAAGTTACGACATGAAATCTGGAGGCCACACAAACACACACACACACACACACACACACACACACACACACACACACACACACACACACACACTCATATCAGCAAAGCACATAATGGTAACATAATAGCTTTTCATCTGTGCATTTGTCAGATTAATATGTTCCTTAGACAAAAAGGTAGAAAACAAGAGCTCTTAAAGTTAGAAAAAAGATATAGTTTAATGTTTAATACTTTGAATTCTTATGGGACTGAATGATTTAGTAGACCATAAAAGTTACTTGTGGATAGTCAACATAGTTAACTGTGAGTGCATGATATACAAGCTATTTTACTTTTAAGTGTTTGCTTATAATTAGGGCTCAATTTAGAAAGGTTATCATGAGGGATAAGCCTGGTGTACACCTCACAGTAACCACTTCTGATTCATAGGCATTCCGACCTCAGTGATAAACCATGAAATGGTACAGCACCAATGTGGGCCGTCTCTGTGTTCCACTGCAAATTTTAATGACGCATTCCATGGCAGTGACCTATTCAAAATTAGACATGTGCTGTCTCTCCAGAAATGCCT
This sequence comes from Protopterus annectens, assembly GCF_019279795.1. NCBI lineage: Eukaryota > Metazoa > Chordata > Ceratodontiformes > Protopteridae > Protopterus > Protopterus annectens. Next base: position 1,099,385,103 of record NC_056731.1, on the reverse strand, counting down.
GCTGTAAAGCATTTTATAGCTGATTGTTTCCAATGGTTTAGATCATGTTAGAGGTAACTGCCAGGAAGTTTATTGGTGGTGGGGTTTGTATGCATGCGTTTATGTGTGTGAATGCATGTGTGAGTGTATGCAGGGGGATGAGTGGCCCCAGGTACATGGGTGTGTATGTGTGTGTGTGGGAGTGGGGTGCCTGGGTTTTCACATTAAGGGAATAAATGTTGAAAGGACTCCAGTCGCAACTAAACAGCTTCATGAATTTATTAAAATATAAAAAGACAGTAAAATAACATGAGAGCTTTCATCTCAACACAGAGACTTCATCATTATTAGTTACAAGGGATAGGACACATATAAGAGGCAACAAATAGAGCATTCTGTAAAATAAGAGATACTGGAGAGGGATAGGATATGCCCATGTGAGGGGAGGCTTAAAGACAAAGCCAGAAGGGAACATTTTTTTAAACTATTACTAGGTCTCACTGAAAAAAAAAACAGCAACAGGTCTAACATTGTGATACACTTTGCAAACAATAAAAAGAGTGAAACTCTAATGTCTGATATTATTGACTGACTGTAAAGATCTGTGATTTACAAGACCAGGGACAAAAATAAGAAGATATATTGCTGACATCCTGTACACTAAGAAACAGGTAAGAGGGATGTCAGTGAGTGTGTGTGTGTGTGTGTGTGTGTGTGTGTGTGTGTGTGTGTGTGTGTGTGTGTGTGTGTGTGTGTGTTTGACTGTGTGCATGTGTGTGGCAGATTGAATGAAGACCTGTCTGTGCCAATTTAATGCATGTTTCACCAGTGGTGCTTAACACAGAAAAGCATTGATTTGCAATCGCAACAGTTATGGGTGATTCAGATACATGCTAATTAGCTGATAATAAGGTCTTTCCTCTTTGTAGATAATATGTCCCTGAATTGTATTTTCCCATATCACAGAAACAGTTGCTTTTGGCCTCAGCTCCTACTACCAGCAGTAGGGATCTTTCTGAATCCTTGGACTTGTATTTATGGAGTTTTTCAGTCAGCTTTAACATGAACATATGTTAATATTGAAGTTCTGATTTTGTTCACAACAGCATTATAGCTTAGGTATGGAATATTTTCTTTTATTTTTTGCCAGTAAGGGTTACTCTTGGTGAAGACCAAGGGAGTTTTTTTTTTGAAAATAATAATTGCCATAACATTGTATTTCAACTTGTTGCTGTCTGATGCATACAATGTCCTGATGTGACAAGCCATGTCAATGATTATTTAGCAGTGATTATGTAATTTTATATATATATATATATATATATATATATATATATATATATATATATAGTTTGCTATCACATACAGATTGCCTGTGCCTGCAAAGTGATGCACTTTATTTTTACACCTCCACGTTTGCCTTTGAGGATTAAAATAAATAATAACCATGGTAATGTATTTCATCTTGTTGTTCTTGGTACAATACACTCTCCTTCCCAGATAAGCCTTATCAATGATCAACATCATGTAATTACCTGCCCTTTGTTTTCACACACAACCTACTTTGGCAACAAATATAACTATTTTTATGTACACCTTCAATGTATGAATGTGATGAAAGGGAAAGAATCAATTGCCATATTAATGTAATTTATCTTCCTACTGTCAGAAACATACAATGTTCTTCCCTGTCAAGTTCTCTTGTAACTGCTTGAATACAACATTCCTTTAAACTCCCCAGAGATAACAGCTTTCTGCATACATTTCCAGTTTGACAGTGATGAAATAATAGCCACAGTAATGGCTTTTAACATGATTTCTACAGACAAATATTGTTCCTCCCCAAAAGGCTATTTCAATAATAATTTAACAGTGATTGTTTAATTGCAGCCTACCTTCTCAAACAATCTTCCTCCACACCTCCCACTCCTGACTATTTGCTCCTCGGATATTTCACTGTGCTCAACATGAAAGAAATGATGGATATTATAATGTCTTTTACTTTGCGCTGTTATAAAAGTTGGTTTGATCAATAATGCTGACAGCTAATTCACTGGCATCCAGCTCATCAAGTTCAAGCTGCCAGGACCCCCAGTTTTTGTTGAACTAGCTGAAAGCCAGCTTGCTGGGAGATCAGCACTTCAACTGCTGTGCTTTTATATGGAGAAACTACAAATCATTTAAGTAATCACTTTTTATAGGGATCAATTCCTGTACCCACCATTTGGGAGCCTGCATCCTCACTCCAGTTGGCTTATATATAACAACTATGTGATCACATTATCACAGATAAAGGGGAACAGTCTTAACTGCCTAAATGTAAGACTGTTCCTCTCTTCCCATAAAAGTACTGTTTATATTTCCACTCCATCATAGGGGCACTCATCAAGAACTAAACTAGTAGCCTTTAGATGAATCATCCTTATGTGCAATAGATGACACTTTCTGAAGCACTATTCTGACCTGGCTAACAGCACTGGCAGTTTTTTAATGAAAAATAAATGTCCTTCTGCTTTCTCAAATTATCTGCCTCCCCAACACAACATCAAAAGTTCCTGTTCCGATTCTTTGTCCCCAGAATATTTATTATGACCAACGCAAAAGAAATAATGGTCAGAGTAATTTATTTCAGTGTTGTCCTCTGACACTAATCATTGCCCTATGCGATCCATATGTCCCCTCCCTTTTATGCAGTCTACCTCTCCACCTCCATCCAAAACTTTTTTATCTCCACACACAGCTTTGTTATCTAGCTGTGCTCTAAATGAAAGAAATAACATCCACAGTACATAAACTTCAAATTGCTGTTGTCATGCCCAAGCAAGCCTCTCCAGTACCAATCATCATATTAATAGAAACAGCATCAGTTGCTACTATTGGGATTATATACCATTTAAAGCAAAAATCACTACTCTTGGGTGTACCAGAAGCTTCATGGTGTCCTAAGCCCAAACCAAGAAATCTTCTGTTACAAACAAGGTAGCACCATACATCAAACATGCGTATGCAACAAAACCTTTATTTTTATAGTTTCATTGGAATCAAAACTAGGAACAAAACCACAAACCCATTTCAATACCGGAGGATTGTCATCTGTGTTGAATCTCTAGAAATTGTAACAGCAAAGCCAGTTCAATAACACAAAGGCAAACTGTGTGTTTCTACTGCAGGTTACCCAAGATCAGGAATGGGCTCATGTCACCATCATGATTGGCTGGTGTAGATAGGATAAAGCACCTGACAGTCAGATCTCCTATCCCAGGGAGGAAGAGGAAACCTGATGCTTCTGTGAAATCTGGTGGAGACCAGCAGTGAGGGCATTCTGGCATCACTGCATTAGCCATTATCATAGCATGAGATATTGACTGGTCACCATGGGAATGACAACTCATGGGCTTTGTGCTTAGTGCTCCATATTGAATCCTTCACTCCTCAGGGTCTAAACAATGAGTACTGCTGAGGTTGACTTCCCAAAGAGTGAACGGAACCACCAAGTAAAGAACACATCTAGGAGTACACAACAAGTAGTCACTGGGAGATTTGAGATGGTTGGGCAGGAAAGCCAGGGAGAACAACCTTGGCTCTGCAGGGTTTGGAAGGGAATGAAACTAGAAAATAAGCTTTGCTTCTTCTTCTGGCTTTTCCTGGTTAGGGGTCACCACAGCGGATCACCAGTCCACTCATGATTGGCAGTGGAGTTTTACGGTGTCAAGTTGCCAGCCCAGCGCCCAACCTTCCACAGAAGGCACACACACACACACACACACACACACACACACACACACACACACACACACACACACACACACACACACACACACACACACACACACTCTCTCTCTCTCTCTCTCACACCTAGGGCCAATTTAGAGTGTCCAATCCACTTACAGCATGTCTTTGGGATGTGGGAGGAAACTGGAGTACCCGGACAAACCCATGCGTCCACAGGGGGGACATGCAGACTCAGCACAGAAGGCACCCCAGCCGAGGTTAGGTCACTGCTTTACAGCACTTTCACAATAGCTTCATCAGGTGCATACAGATAAATAGATGAATAAAATGCACACCTTATATAGTCATTGCAATCACATGACTTCAATAAATATTTAAAATACTAGTACATAAAAACACCTACCAAAAAACTAAAAACACCTACCAAAAAACTAAATACTTATAAACATGTAAAACACTATTACGTACAAAAATGTATGTGTTTTACATGTTTATAAGTATTTAGTTTTTTGGTAGGTGTTTTTAGTTTTTAGTATGTACTAGTATTTTAAATATTTATCTCTATGCACCTGATGAAGCTATTGTGAAAGCGCTTGTGCTGTATTGAATAAAATAGAGCTGCTCAATATTACTGTACTTTGCGTGGATATTTATGTCTATTGGGAAATTTAAAGCCAGACCTTTGCTACTTTATTGTTTGATTTGTACTTTAGTGTGTTATAGCAAAGGTATCCAGTGGGATATAGGTATCACCTTCTTCTTTTTCTTGTTGCTACATAAGCAGTTTAGTTTAAAAAGAGAAGATCACACTTCCACCCAGGCAGAGAAAAAGGAAGGAACTCCTTTCCTGCACCAAACATATAATTGATCAACAGGCTGTTAAACTACATGCATTATCACTTCCAGTTTGAGTGGAACATTGTTAGAATACTTTGGAAAGGCAGCCATGACCTTCTCTTTGCTGTAGTGACTTGTCCCCACAGAATACTCCTCCATCTCACTCTAATCAGACTCTAGACCCATACCGTCCTATTACAAACTGAAATCCTTTTGACTATTAAAAGCCTTTGACACTGTCACAACTTTTTACTCTAGTTTCCCCTTCCGCTCAGCAACACATCTCCCTCTATAGCCCAATATCTGTTGAGCATGAAACTCTACATACCTTCACTTCCACATTCACTTTTACCCTCTTGCTAAGTACTTATTCATTAAACTACAGATTACTTCTGCATTTAAGTATACCATGTCAGAGCCATATGTGTAAATTTCTCTGAACCATCCCCTTACCACTACAAAACTCAACCCCAGTTCTATTCCTTCAAGTGCCGTTGTCCACTACCCCATTACTAGGAAAACATTATAGAGTTTAATTAAAGTTATTAAGTAATTTTCTCTCACCTATTCCAAAATATCTATGTAAATCCTTCCAACCTATTCACATTCTAAAACAAGAATTTACTATTGTTGGAGATATAATTCCAGACCTAGTCTTCACTCACAAACACAGACTCCACATCAAAATCCCCCAGATTACTAGCCATAACTCAACCTCCCCAGCATGACCCATCAACTTCCTTTCCTCCTTACCTTGCCCCCACTATTTCTAGTTTAGTTCTTTTTTTTTTCTCCACATCAAAGTAGGATCATCTGCCACTAGGTTTAAGATATGTCAAATTAGTGTCCAAAGCTTAGTGAATAAAAATAACTGCTTGTAACAATGGTCAACTGCTGAGAAAACAAGCATACTATTCATAAATGAGACTAAGATCAAACACCCCAGTGACCCTTCTACTCTTTTAAATAGTAACCATTCAATTCTGGACAACTGCCATGGACACAGGTGAAGGACAGGTGAAGTGGAGAGATGCAATTACTGGTAAGGAAAAAACATGTCCTCTCTCCACCTTGATAACTGCTAACTCCGCCGTCTCTGACAAGGAGTCTAACTGGGTCCTTTCCTCAGCAAGCATTGGTACACATGTTTATTTGCATGCAGCAGCAGCAGTTTACTTATTGCTCACTTAACCTTTTTGAGACTACTATTACATCATTTTAAAACTACTCATCCTTGTAGGCTTTAACTTTTATTTATTTTCCAGGAAGGGCTCTCAACTTTGTTCCTTTCATTCTCAATTTATCCTCACCCAAATGATAACCCTTTTTACCACATCTAACACATGAAATCACCTCTCCTTGATTCATTTGTTGCCAACATTCCTCACCATATCTCAGAAGTAGCCTGTTAATCTAACTGACCTCCTTCTTATCCAAGGATTTCTATCATTCATGGCTCCAATAACCTCCCCATCACAACTTAAACGAGAATAATAATTTCTGACATAAAGAGTGTAGATTAGTGTCCACAGTGTCAGTCAGAAGACCCAGCCCCTACTTTGAACATATTTACTACCCTCATCAAAGCTATACTAGAAAAACACTTCCATCAAAAATGTTCCTGACTTGACACTAGCTTAAAACAACTTTCAGATAGGCATCATGCCTGGAGACAATGGAAGTCCCTTCAGTCTCCAGCTGATTATCATGCATTCCAAATTCACTCCTGCAAGTTAATAATAAAAAGCCAAATCCATAAAGAGTAGAATGGTAACTTGTGTGCTCACAATTTCAAGCCACAACTGTACAGCTTAAATACTTTTGAAAGGTTATAAAGGACATATTTTACTTTTCCACTGATACACCTAACACCTAACACTCAGTATAAGCCAGTTCTATTCCTCACCTACTACAACCCCACTTTACTCCCACCCATTTCTTCCCTCCAACTGGACTACCATATTCTACTTCAGAGAAATCTCGTCAAATTCTGCCAGAAAAATCCATGAAAAACTTAACACTAATACAGATCATGGTCTAGCAGCATACCCCCAGCATTCCTAAAAATGTGTGCTAAACAATTTTCCAAACTGCTTACCCACATATTCATTTTCTCGATCACCACAAGCAATGCAGCATCCCAATACAAACACTCTTGTTATACCTGCTCTAATGTTTTCCTCTCTTTGAACACTGTATGACTACCATCCTATTTTTATCCTCTGCCCAGTGACTAAGATATTTGAAAAACTCATTTATGACTGAGTTTATGACCCCCTCAACAAATATGGCCTCACAATAAATCAACAGCACACTTTAGTAGAGGCCAGAACACCGTCAGCAATTGTATACTGTCACAGCCAGAATCTTCTCAGCTATGGAAAGTGGGTGGCTAATAAGGGAAATCTTCAATGATCTATGCAGAGACTTTCAAAGTCTAGATCACAATGTTCTCCTCACAAATTAAGTGTCCTAGGTTTTGGAGATAGCATTATAATCTGGTTTAGGAATTACTTCACTAACAGAACTTTTAAAGTCCAGGCTGGTGCTCTACAAACTGATTGTGGTTCCTTCTGTGCTGGAGTCCCTCAAAGATCCTTTATTTGGCCTATTGTATTCTCTCTCTCTCTCTCTCTCTCTCTCTCTCTCTCTCTCTCTATCAATGACATTTTTGCTTCCACCCGTTCAGGTGAAATAACACTTCATGAAGTATCATTCTGTACTGTACTGAGCCATTGACCACTCTCAGTCCAATCTGTCATTTAAAATGACTTCACAGCTATCCTTAATTGGCTTATCCAAAATAAACTTACTCTTAATGTCAATAAAATGGCTACAATGCTCTTCGGCTCCAAACAGAAACTTAAAATTGCACCCCACTGTCGATCACTGCCCTGAGTAATTGACCAATAAGCATAGTTGAACAGAGTAAGTACTTATATCTAATTCTTAATAATCTCTTTCAGCAACCACATTGACAATATGGTTGCAAAAGTTGCTATTCAACAGAAATATTTCAAACCACCTCACCAAAGAAGCCAGAAAAGCTCTGCAAAAAAAAACTTATTTATCCCAAAACTAGAATATGCCCCACCAAGTATTGCCACTTCTAAAATATAAATAGCAATTAATCTCATAGGTAGATTAATACGTCTTTCACCCCAGAGTTAACATAACTGTCTTACCCTGCAAATGGCAAACTGTCTTCCAATCACAGCCAACGCCACACACCTTCTATCCACTCTTACTTTTAAAATACTAAACTGCCTATATCTAAGAAGTAAACTCCAAATAATATCTGAAAATGTACAAATCAATGTCTCTGCAAGCATGCAAATCATCTCTGCGATTATGTGACTCATTTGGTTTGACTGCGTTGTAACTTCTGCTGTTTCATATGTATACTCTGAATTAATTTATCATTCTGATCTTATCACAAACAGACATACATGATATGCTGGTTTGTAGAACTGACATGGTGGAAATACTAAATTATTCTCTGTTTTTATACATAAGGCACAGCTTATTCTGAGATACTAGTTTCAGTTTATGACCAGAGTAAGTCAGCAATAGTATTACAACCCAAGAAAGCATGGCTTTGCGAATTTGTACATGACAAGACAACAAATGCAGTTTTCAATGTACAAAAATGAACAAAATCCTACCAATTAATCTATCCTATAGCAAGTTTACTAAATAACACACATAATGACAGAAGCAACATCAACAGACTATGTACTTGTTAAAAGAGCATAATGACTTGTCTGGGGGGGGCATAAGAAAGCTGAAGAATTACCAATATATGTTATATGTAGACCTATATGGAAAACTGTAGTTAGTGACATAGAATACATTTCCATTTATGAAAGAAAACTGAAGAACTAGACAAATTAGAAACAATGATCACAACTGAAAAAGTGACAGTGATGATATCGGCAGTTTCACTCACAGTTATACCCCTAAATCCAAAGAAGTCAGGAGAAGCAAGTATATATAGCCATATGAATATTAAATACTCATTATTCCAAGTAGTTGCCAAGAATTACAGTAACTTTGGTGAGACCAAATAAGAAATCAGCTAATTGTTATTGTCTGTAATTGTTTAGCTGAGTACCTGCATGTCATTGTGAAGTCCCCTGTGACATATGGGCACTCTGACAGGTGCTTACACTTATCAATAACTAGTATACAAAAAATGGGCTCAGACTTGATGCTAAAAAAGGCAACATTTGGTAAGCAGCCCTAGTTTCCAGTGTATAGTACAGATAACACTCAACTCTAAAATGATTAAGTAAAGAGAGAGTGGGCTACTACGTTGGATTGCTGTGTTGTATTCAACCATCCTGTTGCAATAGTGGTGAGGAAGTCATTTTACTTTTTATAGCTCATAGCAAAATGTATCTTCTCCAGGTCAAAAGATGTACTCACCTCCTTGAATTCTTTACTAATTTAGCTCATCATAGAGTACAATGACCCCATTGGGATGTACCTTACTAAGTATATCAATCAATTGGAAAGACCCCAGAGGTTCTTAACTAAAAAGAGTAAGGTCTTAAAAGATCTGAGCTACCAAGAGATATTGGAGGCTATATGTCTACTGGACCATGTAGACACCTTAGTAGTAATCTGTGCACTACTTATAGAACAATAAGGGATCGAGTTGTACAAGAACTCTTGAACCTTCAAAAAGCAATCTCACTAATTCTACAACCAGAGATCTAAATCAACTCCTGCAAATAAATACAAAACGACGGAGGGAAAGATTCATCATCTAGGGCCTACCCCTTCTCTGGAACAAACTTCTTCTCGAAATCAAGTAGTATGAAACACAATCTGGTATTAAAAGTACAACCTAAGGGTTAGTATAAGGCAGAAATTACCTTTTGGCTCAGTTGCCTTGTAACTTTTATGATCCTATTAGTCTGGTGAAAAGTTGCAGTCTACAAAACAGCTGAGTTAAGATACAATTATTTCTTAGACCTACTAAAATAATTATTACAAAATGGCATAAATTCAAGTCATGTTTTGTGACAAAGGCATCTAATTTTAAGCTGCAGTTTCAGAAACTGATACTAAGTTCTCAGTTTAAGAATTTTATTTGACATTCTAACAGAAAGAACTATAGGAACTCCAATCTTATTGCAGACAAATTGCATGAAATCTGTTCCTAATCTTTCCTGCTCAATTTCTTCTCTAGCTATGATATAGCAAATAAAGAAAGCCAAAAAAAAAATCTAGTGCCAAGAACAGGTGATAACATCAATGAACACAGTGTAGGAAAGGTTGTTAACAAATAAGATTTCAGGTCAAGCTATAATCAAGTACAATTATACGCAGAGACCAGGAGTATTAGTTTTCTGTTTGTACAGAGTTTGCAATGTACAAGAGATTGAGTTTTACTGTGAGCTCTGAGTCAAAAATATTCCAACACATAATTCAACAGGTTATACAAGGAATAAGGAATATAAGAAACTACAGTGCTGACATAATTATTGTAGGTAGAATACACAAAGACCATGATGACACACCAAGAAGGTTATTTAACAGGCACAGAAACAACAGACTTATTGTAAACAAAGAAAAGCGAGAATCTGACAGAAACATACTTGACTGTTATAGCTTCATATTTCCAGGCACGGGACTGCCACCAGACCACATAATGTAAATGTCTTATATAATGTCCTGATATGCCAGTCAGGGAAAGAATAAGCCTGTTGAGTTCAGCAAACTACACTTCAAGATTTATAATATAGTTTAATATCAGTGAAAATGTTAATAAAAAAAGTTCAGCTTGATTGCTTTTCTCAACAGTTATAGAAAGAGATGCCAGTTCAGTAGATCTAGGAGCTATCCTGAATCAAGTGCATGACGAAATAGAATGTAACCTTATGAAAATAGATCAGATCCAGGTAGAGAGAAAAACTATCTGCAATCACAAAGAATGCACTAATAATATTTGGCCATTTTACATTTTTACATGTGATTGTTTGGAAAAGGGTTTACACTGATTACTGACCACATACCTTTGATAACCCCAAATCAAAAACATCCTCTTAGAATACATATATTCTCACTGTTGTCACAACCTTATTGGTTTAGATAAAAGAGGAATTTTAAACATATCAGGCAAATAGTTCAAGACATTGAATAGGCACAAAATAGGAGGAGTATGACATGGCTGCAGAAAATGACAGAATACATAAAAGGCATAACTCTGAAACAGACTTAATATCAGATAGAAAAATATATAACCACTTGGTAGTCTCTTTAACCATAGCCTGAGCATTGGCTTTGTACTGGCAGAGTGGAGAATAGCAACAGTAATCCCTTTGCACAAAGGGGTCCATCAACCAACCCAAGAAAGTATTGATCCGTAAGCGTAACCAGCCTTACCTGCAAGGCCATGGAAAGAATCATCATGCACCTTATCAGCAAGAACACAGGTTACCTTCAAACTGTTGACCTGACCCAGTTTGATTTTGTCAAGGGTAGATTTTACTTATTAAACATGATGGACTTCTTTGAGAATGTCACCAAAGTCATGGATGAAGGCAAAGCAGTACCTACTGCCTATCTTGATTTAGCCAAGGGTTTGGCACAATTCCCCACTCAAGGATCATTGACAAACTCTCCCAGTTAGGAACTAACCCATACATCACTAGATGCATAGGCAACTGGCTCACTGACAGAACACACACTGTCAAAGCTGGGGAGTCCACCTCCACCAGTAGACCAGTTACCGGTGGGTTACCTCAAGGATCTGTGCTGGGCCCTCTACTGTTTGGAATCTATTTCTCTGAGGTGCAGGCAAAGTAGATGGCCTGTGGCTTACCAAGTTTGCAGATGACATCAAATTGAGTCTCCCAATGATGTAAACATTACAGAAGGGCCTGACTCAGTCAAATGATTGGTGCCAAAGTCAAGGACTAAAACAAAACACAAAAAAATGCCTCATTATCCTCTTTGGGAAAGAAGTAGCCCCTGCTAATTATGATATAGATAGCACCCCTCTAAACTCAAAACCAGTGGTGTGAGATGTGGGAACACAGGTTGATAGCAATCTAAACTTCGATCACCATGTGTCCACAGTGGTAAGAAAAGCATTATACCTTGCGCATCTCATAAGTAAGGGCATTGCATCCAAGACTAAGGAGATTGTAACTCTGCTGTACTCAACCCTTATCAGACCACTAACGGAGTACAATTTTTCCTTCTTTATGTATCTCACCAGACACCTGCAGCAAATGGAGAGACCACAGAGGTTTCTAACAAAGAGAATCCAGGGACTCCAAAAAGTGACTTACAGGAAAAGACTGAAAGCCCTGTCACTGTACTCTGTATCATACAGGCTACTGAGAGGCAACCTGTGCCTGGCCTACAGAGCAGTCTCTGACTCTGCCCTAATAAAAATGTTTTACATCCACAAATCAAATGGGATCTCAACCAAGCCTGTGACATTAACAAAACATGTTGGAGAGACTGGTATATATCTCCCAGAGATTGCTACTCCTCTGGAATACGCTCCCACTTCATGTGAAGTAGAGCTCCTCAATGACCCTATTTAAGTGCAAACTTGACAATTAGATGGGTGACCGTAAATTCACCCGGGGGGTGGTGAGTGGCACCTATGTCTCTCATGGACAGGGGTAGTCGGTGCTGATCATACAATTGCTCTGCTAATAATGACCATCTAACTATGGTCAATTAAGGTACACAGGTTTTTACTTGGCTAGGCTTGTAAAGACCCTAGGGCCATTAGCCTAGTAACCTTCTATGAACCTATGAACCCATAGCAAGTAGAAGAATTCTGCATAATTAATACATGGCTTTGGAAAAAGAAAGGTGACATATTCTGATATGATGAAAAATAAGGAAAGTATAACAATTATTTCTCGGAATAGCAACACCTTGTTAATTAAAGGGATCAGGACTCTGATTCCAAAAACATTGCTGAAAAGATGCATACATATTAGGATAAGACTTACCTAGGTATGATAGGAACATAAGCAGTGGTTAGGGAGCAGATCTAGTACCTAAACATGGATGGTGTGATAGAACAAAATTAATGAGAACATTTACACACTGCCTGGCTAATCCACATTAAAACAGGAATGTACCCATCCAGATATTTAAAAAGTGGACTGAGCAAAGATTAGTGTAAACGTCTATGTGCCTCTCTATAAGAGTGATTATTTGCCAGTACTGACAAATGAATGTTCCTGAGTCACAGCTGTGAAGTATGTAAAATCCCAATCAGCCATTGTGGTAAACTCTGTCTTTGACAAGGCTTTTTCATTGTTTGGTATTCCTGTAATGTCAGGTATGAAAAAGCTGCCCTTTCAACAGCTCACAATTCAGGTACGTCTGTCACACACAAGAAATAAGACACAGGAGTGTGAATCCATCACAGCTACAGGCAATCTGTAAGGTGGAGAGATTGTTAAAGGAAACTCATACAAATTGCAGGTATGAAAGAGATATAATGGACCAGTGGTTTTAAACCTTTTATTTTTTATTTATTATTATTTTTTTTCTCTTTGTAGTCGAATTCTACATAATCCTTCAGTACTGCTCAAGAATCCTATATATTCTACCTGCTGTGACCATGAAATATAGCAATAATTTTATAAGTGCAAATTTATAAATAATGTGGTAAGCAGAAAGACACTATGGAAAAAACACTGGTGCATTTATGCACTGATGATAAGACATAATTAGAATTATTTTGTCGGACGGTGCAGTGGTGCAGCGGTAGCATTGTTGTCTCACAGCAAGAGGTTCTCCGTTTCAATTCTTGGCTGGGGTGCCTTCTGTGCAGAGTCTGCATGTCCTCCCTGTGTTTGTGTGGGTTTCCTCTGGGTACTCCAGTTTCTTCCCACATTACAAAGACATGCATCTGGAGCGTTTCTCCCTGGGCCTCTGCTGAAAATTGGCTTCATTCCAAGTTGGACTTTCCCGGTTAACAAATGTTAAATAAAATAAAACTGTGTTAAGCATATAATTTCAGCTGCTTTGAATTTGCCAACAGAATGAATCAGAGTTAGGAAACCACTGTATCTGTTTTACTGTTAATATGAAACTTTTAAATGATGGGTTTTGCACAGCTGATTAATCTGAGCATGAACAGTAGACTGACATATCTATACATTTTCTCACTAATGTAATCCATTCCCATTTTTTGTATTAGGAGAAATTTCTGGATGTTTAAATGAAACTCTCTTTAAAGCCTTATTTGAGGTCACTTGATCTTTTTAAACAGATTTAGTGGTTACTTTTAATTGAATGTATATAAATTGAGCTACTTTGTTGTATTACTTAGTCTGATAAAGCGTCCTTTGTAGATGTGAAAGCACTTACCTAATTTATTTATTAAATATTTTTATGGTTTTATGAACCATGCTGTAATTTCTTTTGTTTAATTTGCTGTTTACAAATTTGTGGGTCTACCCCTCTTTAATGCTAGAGGAAAATAAATGCCATGGAAGCAAATGTTAAGCAGCATTTTAAGATGATGCGTGTGTTTTACATACCCAACCACAAAGACAATACCAGTCAGTCTAATGTTTCAAAATAAATTAAGAACAAAATTCTATCTGCCAATGAGCCAAGGAATAAGCTAGATGAAGTTGTGAAAAAGAAAGATTTTGAACAAAAGTACAAAATAAAGAGAAGTGCAGATTCTAACAGGTCAACCTAGGAATGTGCCTTTTATAGTCTATTTTAGCAAAATATGTAAGTCAAAACAAATATGCATTGTTATATGAACCTAGACCAGTGATGGCGAAGCTATGACTCACGTGTCAAAGATGACACACCCCATGATGTTTTGAGTGACATATCCGCGATCACCAACACCCGAGTTACCAAAGACACTGCTTTTGCATTTATTGCTCACATGAAGTGCACTGAATTATTTTGGGTTTGGCATGTCAAAAGCTTCTGGCACAAAAGGTTCACCATCACTGACCTAGACCATATTTTGCAAAAGACATAAACTGTCCCATAGAAGTTGAGAGTAATGAAAGGTGTACCTTAACTAGATTATTTGTAAAGCCTTTCTCTGAAAACTTTGGTGACTCTAGCTTTTTGCCCAGAATATTAAATTGCAATTTATTCATTAATAGGTTTTTACCCAATAATAATTCAGTGATAGTATTTTGCCCAGAACATCACAAGGAACTAATAAAAGACCTGTCAATCTAAAAGGCTATGGGTGATCCTCATGAAAATGTTACCTAGTACACAAGGATGTACATTAACAAGGCTATCTTAATTCATAGTTACATTGCTGCTCAGTAGCATAGTCCTGCATGACCAAGTAGCAATAGCTTTGGACACTGTATGTAAATGTGGTAATTGGAGGGTGGATTCTAGGATAATGACATCTATTCGCATCCTATAACACTGTTCTGGAAGGTAAATTGCCAAGTGCAATGATTCATAGATGCCCTTACTTGGCAATTTCTATGCAGAGCAGTCCACAATATGCAGTTTAGCAAATCTCCTTTTATCTTGTTTGGAGAGTTAGCCCCACCAACAACTGTCAACCATCAGCCACTTGCACTAGCTAGACAGTCATGGAATGCACACACCCCCCCCCCATCTCAAAGACTACAGCAGAATAAATACAGTATCCAGCCTTGCAAATGTATACAGAATTGTCTTATTCAGTGTAAGAGGAATTTACTTGTTCATTCTCTTATGCAAGTCATACTCTATTGAAAACGGTGCCAAGTTTAATGTCTCTTCTCTGCTTGGGCAGTAGTTAGTGGTCTGCTTTCTGGCTGTTTTAACTAGAATCAACAATAGCCTTCACTGCACCTTAATATTCCCCCTCCCCTTTCCTCTAATTAATGACTTACACTCTACTCTTTTTGGCAGCCTGCACATTCTTAATTACTATTTTTAGCTACTGCTTTTGTGACCCTCCCTCTTTGCCTGTATAGGCCATTCTATCCTGGTTTGCTTCCTTTTCCAAGCCCTGACATTTTCAGTAACCAATGAACAAACAACTTCTTTTTGGAACTAATATATATATATATATATATATATATATATATATATATATATATATATATATATATATATATATATAAGAAAGCCATATGCAATAAGACAGAATAAAGCAGTCTTGACTTTGTAGAGCATTTATGAACTACTGTTTTGTTTTTTACTTTTCCATGATTTTACCATAACAATACATTCCAAAAATACATAATAAATAAAACATCCACATTTCGGTGTAACTTACAGATAATGAGAATATGGTGGTGGTGGGGGGGGGGGGGTTATTTTAAGTTTCACTTCTTCTCCAAAGCATGTGACTTGGAAGAATTCTTACTTTTACTTTTCTGAGCAGTGGTGTCAGTGTTTATATTACACCTACTGTAAACTGCAAGATGCTTTGGATTACACAGACAGAATATGTTTTAACTGTGCTGTATGCACTCTGTGGTTTCTGTATCAACTATTTGTGGTACTTACACATTAGGAACCTGGTTGTGATAATATGTAAGTACCAAATCTTTTTCACAGTAAAAACGTTTTTCTACTCCTCCATATCTTTATGCCTCATAAAAATCAGATTTGCCCAGAATGTTTCATTAGATATGGCACAGGACTTAATTTAATCTGATGCATTTTAACTTCAAAAATTAATTACCTTTTTGCTTATATCAATGCAGAAGAGTTCAGTTAGGAATTTTAGCAAAAATGTAGCATTATCATTTTACATGTTGTATGGAAATTTTAATTAAAAAAAATATTATTTCCTGATGAAAAGCTCAAGGCAGATGCTTTTCAAAGCACAAGCAGTTTCTACTTCAGGTTTTCTGTTAATGGTGACTCACAATGAACAACACAATTACTAATTTTCATCATTTTAACCTCCATAGTGCAAACTGCATTCTATAGCCTTTATGATATGCATGGGTTGATTATATCTTTCCGATTACCTATCAGCTGCCAAATTCAGACTACTTTATATTTATTGCTGTGCTTTACATCCAGAGAAAAGGAATAATTGTAACTAAAAACATGACAGGCTGGATTCCAAAAGCTGTTTGCGGATAGTGCAGCACACAGAAGGAAGACTTCAGTGCACTAGCTGCAGATGCAATTTCAGAAAACATGCTGAATGCAATCCAAATATTTAACCATTCATCTTAGGATAATTACAGATTCTACTCATGTTCGTTGAATTTCAGAACTCATTGTGTGCACCCAATGCATCTTAAATGTGACAAACTGGAAGGCTGACTCTGTTTCCGAAATCATCCTCTGTGTATGCTATAAGGCATCACAAGCAATAGAAATTACTGCTACTGAATACAATGGAATCCATAATAATTCAAAGAAAAAAAAATGCAACCTGCAGTGAATGAACTGCAACACGCCGCAGTAATACAAGCCATGGATGGAGATGGATGGAGATGTGGCTGTGCACCCTTGAAGGCATCCAGCTAGAGTGACAGCAAGGCTTCAACTAAACCAACTGTCACATCAACAAATAATTAACAGGTATCACCTAGACAGTCAGTTGGTGCAGGATGTCTGCTGCATGTGCGCCCCACACATATCTGTGTAGACTTTGCAAGGAAACCCCATCCCCCTTGAAACCAAAATGTGTCTCAGCCTGGGTGTACTTGTATCTAGGACATTTCAAACACACATGGGGATGTTGTAAGAGTGTTACAGACAGCTGCCAGTCAAATCTTTCCAACATTCCTGGCAGCAATGTGCAACAAGTTGGATGACTACATATACTTGCTATCTACACTCCGTAATGCACCAATTCTATAACCTTGCTAACTTCCCACATGAACTTGGTGCAACTGATTGCACCCACATCTCTATCAAGACCACAGTTCATCCAGAAGCAGACAGATGTATTAACAGAAAGGGATGGGCATCACTGATCTGCCAGTCATACCTCTCAGATGTCCAAATTTTTGTAGAATGTACAGATTTTTTCCTCTTGTTTTCGTTCTCTTCTTCATAAAATTAATGATTTTCTGGCAAATCACTGAGGATTGAAGTCACTAAATAATGACATAAACTTGAGTTTCAGACTTTATATCTTTCAGGAAAATGTATGCTAACACAAACATTGTATTCTATCAACTTTCTAAGTTTACAGGAGCAATATTTAAAATGTTTCCCTATTTTTGGACCTTTGCCCCCCCTATTATTTTAGGCTTTGTCCAGATTTCTTGTGCTAAAAAGTTGAGAGGTATGCTGCCAGTTTATGTGTGCAGCATAAGAAACATTATGGCAACACGCCCTGGAAATGAACATGATGCTGCCATATGGAGGGAAATTGGTTTAAGGGCCACATTCCAGCAAGGTGTAATACCTGATGGACTACTACTAAGTATAGGAACACAACTGGGATGCATGTTAAGGGCATCCTTCCCAACATTATCCATACTGATAACATGTATGTTTAGTCCCCACAACAGGTGACGATGGTTATCCAATTGAGCCATGGCTAATGACCCAATACAAAGAAAATTAAACCCTGCAGAGGAGGCCTGCAATAGAGCACACACAACAACAAGAAATGCCATTGAGAATGTCTTTGGTGTACTGAAAGCTAGGTTCAGCTGTCTGAACACATGCCGGGGTGCACTGCAATACACACCTGAGAAAGCATCCCACATGATAAATGTGTGAGCCATGATACATAACATGCTAATAAGAGCACATGGTGGTCTTCCAGCTGCAAATGTGGGTGAACTATCCCAAGAACCCCAAATGTCTGAAGATGACATCCCACAGGTATCATTGAATGAGCAGGAGGACATTGTGGGCAAAAGACACAGATGTAGGTGATGAATAGTGCAACCACAAGTGCAGGCCCAGGCAACACAGCAGCAAATGATCCACAACTGTGAGTCAAGACAAGCCACACGTAAATGACTACACAGATTAAACAATGATGTTCATGTGTTGCCCCACCACAGCAGCACAGACTGCATCTAATGGTAATTACCCACTAGATGTACACACTGAGCATTAGATATAACAACATAATCATAACATATAACAGTATGAACATATACAAACCTATCACAACAGGGATCATCAACTCAGGGCACAGCTGACACAGGTATGCATACAGACTCATATTGGTGTATCTTTGTGCAGCAGACAATAAGGGATACACATCTGTGCAACACATTCCTATCTGCACTGTAAAAAGATGCAAACAGGTTAACAACGTATGAGATAATGCACAGCTGTTTTAAATATCATAAGTAAAATATATCAATGTAAGGCATGCATAAAGTAACATAATAAATGGAGCCAGCTATAGTAAAACTGTCAAACTCCTATGGCATCAGACGTTAACAAACACAGACAGTTGACATTATCAGTGTTCTGCACAACAATCATCATTGCTACAGGGTGGGACTGACACCACCGGACAGGGAGGATCAACTGTCTGTGTTACTTAATGCAGTCTAGGTGCCCATGCTGATGGCTCACACTGCGGTCTGGTCTGCCTCTAGCACATATGGAAACGCTCAGCTGAGGTTGCTCCACAGAAGAGACTGATGGGGTAACGCCAATATGTGGAGGTGAAGGAGCATGACTGCCACTTGACTGCCTGGTAGTGACTGCTGGGCTCATAACAGATGGGCAAGCATCAGAAGTGTGTGCACATTGGAGCATAGACATTGATGCCTGATATGCAAGGTTTGTTCTGCTAAGAGGGGGGGGGGCTGCCTCTCCCATCTGGCAATTGGCTAAGCACAGTCAGGGCATGCAGAACTCTTACTGTACTACAGCACTGCTGCTACAGGTAACATACTTTCATGCTGTGCAGACAGTGACACCGTTACCTCACAATGTCTGCACTCTTGTCCTTCATGCAGCACACCCAGCTGGTGTGCAGTACGATCTGTGGCATGAGCAAGTGCATGGATGCCAGATCATGACATCACTGGAAAACTTCATTTACTTGTAGGATTAGGAAGAAACTCTGTGACACCTGCCCATGCACACCAGCTGCATGCCTATATCTACAGCAATGGGCAGTAGCAACGTGTCATGGGGAACTATCAACATCAGCATCAGTCACAACTTGAGTCTGTTGTTCACAGGCCTCATCTTGTACACCATCTAATGTCCCTTCTGGCTGAACAAGTTTCCCTCCACATCTCAGACTACGGCCACATCCATATAACTGCCACCATCTGGACTGGACTGTACCACCATGTCAGTATTCCCTGTGCCAGGGGCCATGCTACCATACTTACGCACATCAGATCCCACATTGGGATCAGTGGACAGGCTAAGGGAGGATAAAGGCAGTTAATGTGCTAGAAGAAGACAGAGATGACACAGATCAGCACAATGTGCTTATATCACATGCTATAAATTATTAAAAACATATGATTCATATATCTGACATGCAACGTTACAGATAATAATGACTTACCATTAGATCTTGTCTGTGTATGAGTTACAGAATCTACATAACAGGAAACTGAAAATTATGCTACATATCCAACATACATGACGTATATGAGGAATACAACCATAACTCATGCCTGAAAAGTCCTTGTGGGAAGATGGTGTGGGAGGAGAGGGGTGAACTGCAACTGTTGTAGGGAAACAAAGTCAGCATTATTACTCACATCATTGTTAGTATGGACCATTTCAACAGCGTTAAAACATACAGTAAGTATTACATGGATATACCACTTGTTTGTGCACTTGATGATTACATAGTCTGTCCTAATAATGGGTAAAAGGACACAGTATCAATGGGAGACCAAACTAGGAATAACATCAATGAAGTGAATGATAGGTAATAACACGCCACTGACAGACTCCCAGTGTTGTGAGTTTGTGTGTTGTCCTGTGGATACTGCAAGGGTAAAGTAAAGAGAAAAGAAACATAGTCATGCATGCTGGCAATGGAATAGTGATGTGATGACATATATGACACAGTAACAGCAACTGCTGATACTCACATGACGTCCGGTGCACCTGTTGGCCAAATGTCCCTGTGTAGAAAAACAGTAACATTAATGTCATGTAACACAGGTCTGCTACACATTTCTGCAACCTATTAACCTGTTGTGGTAACATACCTGGTCTCTTTGTACTTCACCTGCATGGCTTGTGACCCAGCAGATGTACCTGTAGTGTACAATGTTAGGGAAATATCAGACTGTAAACAGCAGTGCCATGACATGAAGCTGAGGCAAGAACAAGTAGTGTTCACAGTCACACTGTATGGAGACACTCACCTGCCATATCTTGGTGATGTGCAAAAGTAGATGGACCTGTGACCAGTGATGCAGACAGCATTACACATGTTGGTTGCACTTTTCTGTCTGTACAACAGTTGTATGGCTCCATGTCATTACTCTTACATTGATCATCATTACCTTGTGTGGATCTCTCTTCACAATTCAATTTCACTGCTGAAAAAATAAAAACGACAATGCATGAATGTGCATTCAACAGCAATATCCACTGATTTACTCTATAGTCATCCATGTTATGCAAAGTAACACACACATCTGTAGCCTGGAACACCTGTTTCCACCCCTGAGTTTGTGTTGCTCCCACTCGCTGTATGCAGGGATGCAAAAAATATTGTGATCTCATCTGGGGGGGTCAATGGTCTCCCGTACCATCACAGCCTGTTGCCTGCACAGAGGATCATGTCAGAGCAGAGTCAGCAACAGGCCTCATGGGATCTACTTTGACTTCCTACTACATTACTCATGTTGGTGAGGTTGGTACTGACTTCATTCCTCTATACTGTATTCCCTACCTGTCCAAGGAGTCTCTGTCCATATTTTTGCAGAGCATCTATTATAATCTCATTTTCCGGTGGGGAAAATAATCCCCCCCAGGTCTGTTTGCCATCTGAAAAACACTGATATGCACATGTTTATATTCAGGTGGGGCCCACTTATGGAGATTATTATGTGGACAGCTTATGCCACTGTAAACACTATACGGTCCTGTGCAATACATAGTGTTTGCAGCTTATGTCGCTGTAAACACTATGCATTCCTGTACAATGCAAAATTCTGTGAAATACTCACTGTGACATATAGTAATGTGACATATAAAACACACAACTGCATACATTACACTTGTAAAAGCAACATAAATTGTGATATCTATAGAGGCTGTCTGTGTGATTCAAACCCCTTATAGTATATCTCCATAGAATGGAGGTCCAAACACAACAGCATCATGCCACAGGAGCTACAGTCTGCATGCATGCATTTCAGATTAACATGCTACAGAAATATATGTGTATAACAGAAATGTGTTGATGGCTGTAGCAGTAATGCAATTGCAGCCTAAAAAGACAAATATTCAAAAACAATTTGTCATATGACATGTTATAGATGATGACCTCAGATCAACACAATTATTACTGAGCAGTGACTGCCATCCACATCAGTACAGAGTATTTGTAAATTATCAATTTAACAACTTAAGGAACGCGTTGGAAAACTTCAGGGTCTGTAAGCAGGTCACAGATAATATGGATCCTGTTCGTATTGACCTAGTAGTTCTAAGACTAGTTTTAAAAACCATGAATGAGTAAATATCCATAACAGCTAAATGAATATATAGTACATATGGATACTGTCATACATATGAATACTGTCAGAATCTGTAGTTTTCCAT
The DNA here is from genome assembly GCF_019279795.1 of Protopterus annectens. Classification (NCBI taxonomy): domain Eukaryota; kingdom Metazoa; phylum Chordata; order Ceratodontiformes; family Protopteridae; genus Protopterus; species Protopterus annectens. The sequence goes on along the minus strand of NC_056731.1, from coordinate 1,099,362,885 downwards.
ATATACACCACAGAATGAATGTATAGAGCCATCCACAAGATATATATGGATAATCTGCAAATTTGTCTTCATGTACTGTTCACTTTTGCTATGTGCACCTGTCTGTGCAACTGCATAAGGAAAATTACTGCATGTCCTTGATGCATATGTCAGTACCTGTATGCATACAGGTAAATCACACACCACTCCAGTAAGTTACAACATTTTTCATAATGCGCACATTTTGCATAAATGCATAAATCTAAAGAGATACATTTGAGAATCATTCATGTTAACACAGTGTATAATGAGCTAATATTCCCCAAAACAGAAATGCTAGCAGGTACCAATTTACCTTAGCAGCTACCTATGACTCAGGTATAACTAAATTTCAGAGCAGTTATGTGCATACATCTTTTAAGTCCCATTTGTGCCATACATAATTAATGAGGTTCATTAAAATTCCAGGTTTTGGAAACCATTTGCACACGTTCATGTTAAGTTCTTAAAATTCAACTCATTAACTAATAGCTCTGCGTAACAGAGAGGTGCTCCACACAAGTACTCAGTAGGTATCATTAAATGGTACCGTGTGTAGCACACGCCCATTATCTTCCAATGATCTGTAAGTGTCACTTTTAAATATTGATTTTGACACATTTACAGATCAGATGACTGTTACCTGCAAATTAAGTGTGACCTCTGTGAGCAATTTTCAGATCTGAGTACTTTTTCCATTAGGTTACTGACAATACTGAGATGGCTACTTCCAGGAGACATGTCCAGATGCCCAGTTGGACTAAGGAGGAAACCACACAGATGCTGACCATCTATGCTGAAGTGGAGTATCGCATGACAGCCAGGCCATGGAACTTCATGATAATCGACATTTGGAACCAGATTGTTATGGAGCATTGACAACATATGGGAATGTACCAGACTGTAGTACAGGTCTGCCTCCACTACGATGACTTTTATGATTTGGATCAATGGATGGGGTAGTGCCTATGTCCCTTATGGACAGGGTGAATCTGTAAGATACTCAATGCACAGGCACAAATCAATGCCATCCTGTTGATCCAGGGGCCATATATTCAGTAAAATCAGGTTATATTGGCTTCAGGTCCTAAAGCCATTAGCCTAGTAATCTCCTATGAACCTGCATCAGAGGGATACAAAGTATGTGAATGTCATAATACTAAATATACCTAAGCATTCATATGGAATTTAGAGATATAGCTGTGTCCCAAATATGCTAGATACATGCCATTTAAAACCATTAATTAGCTGTTCTAATAATTAGCTCATCAGAATAATTAAGAAGACATGATGACTGCTCTCCATATAAGTATAGATTCTGTTCCAATGAGATTTATTTATTTAGTAATGTTTATGATGCACATATTGCACCTTGTAGATACACAGCTGTTTCCCAACATATAATGATGTCATTTTACTGATATACTATTGTCATGTATCACTAACACCTATAGCACCTAAGCAACTGATGACTATGCATTTCATAGTTATCCATGATACTATGAAAGTATCACATAGTCTATCTGCATATGTGTAAATATTAACTTATAAATAACTTCTTTATCTGTTCTTAATAAAGTGGGAGTTCTTATTACAGTTCCATTTGTTTAATTCAAGAGGAATGCCTGTCTGACTGCCTATACATATATTTTCATTTGTAATACTGTAAGTGTTGACAGCTGTTATTTGTGCAATTTATGGTGACCAATAGCGGTTAAGCGTCAGAATTTTCCATATTCATCTGTTATCTACAGGAAAACAGATACACACAAGTTATCTCTTTTTTTTAAGAAGAAATGTGCTGACTGGTAACTCAGCCTGTAAAGAAACAGACCAGCATTCATATATGTTGGAGTGTTGTTGGTTCAACTGCACACAGGATAAAAACTTCATTATATTATTATCATTGTGTCTTTCACACATGCAAATAAAGTCAAAACAAACACAAACTCCAAACCAAAATTCCACAAGAAGGAGACCAAACCGCACTGGTCACACTGCAAAAAACTTTTAATAAATATGACACATAAGCACTTTCATCTTATTATCGTAAAACGTCATCAGGTCAGTATGATGCATTTGATGGGCACACTTGTATGTGTGGATGTGGCTCCCAGTGACTGGTCTGTTGTGTATAACCTGCCTCTTCAAATACTGAATGGGTGTCTGCTATGTCAGTGTTCACACTGACATTGGCAGACTGTGTGGCATGCCCTTCAGATTAATATTGGTATTGCGTCTGCCTACAACACCTTGGATAGTTTTGCTACAGCACACTTGTATCCTATGTTTGCTGACACTTGCTCAGATAGACATTTCATTGCAACATTTCATAACCAGCAAGTATCATCAGGATGTTTGCATTTTGCAGGCTACTGATTGTTAATAAATGCAGGTAGGTCATGCATACAGTTGTAGACAGACAATACTGTTTGTACAACAGATACTAGATTGCCTGTAAGAATTCTCTGTGATTGTGTTTATGATTGAACATTATTACGATTTGGTATTGTTATATTCATTATATTGATGTGGGGGTCAGCCAATGACCATGCTGCCTGGCTCAGCTTTTTGTCATATGGCTTACATATTTGACAAGTTATTGTCATCTGACTTTGTCTTCATTTTAACAATGTTAATTGTGGTTGATCATATAACTCATTACATGCACAGACTACAATTTACATTCTCACACAGACATAACTGCTCAGGGTACACATGCAAGGGAAAACAATGGAAATACTTATATCTTGTCAGACACTCATCTGGATTGTTTATTGAGGCAGACATCATTATTAAACAGTGCAGGTCCCAATACTAATGCTATGTTGTCATTTATAACCTTTTCTTTTGTCAAATTTCAGTTATGCTAATGTTGCATGAGGCAGTGTCATGGCATGCTTCCATTCAAATGTCAGGATATGTTATGTGTGCTTGCTTTGCCTTTACATATGCTTGCCATGCTTAATGCTGGTCAATAAACAACTGTTCAGGTCATGTCATAATTTTCACTGGTAAGCTGTGTTATGCATGTGATTGCATAGCCTTGATTAAGCTGCTCTCATTGTGTGATGGATACATTGTCCCTGACATGTTTTGTTATTGGAGATGTCCATAAGTATAAATAATATGACATAGGAAAGATATTGTGTACATGTGGAGCCATTCGCTAGCAGCCATTCTTTTGATTATAATTGTGCTACTTGCTAATGTTTGCACCATATCATCTTGAACTGTGTTTTAAATAAGACCTTCAATGTATGCCAATACATGTTCTGTCTCATATTTTAATATGCAGAGCTCACATTTGGACGGGATGTTAATTAATGTATCTTAGATTGCAAATGTGAACATCAGTTACAGTTATGTCAGCTATGATCCTCATTGGAATGTGCGGTCTGATAGACATTGGCTTTTCATTGTTATTGATTACTGACATACATCACATATGGTGGTATGGTAGACTATGGACATAACACATTAATGAGTCGTACTGACTGGTAAAAAATCTGAACTTGCATATATTAAGTCTGCAGTTGCCATTTCTCAGAATATTCCCTCTTCTCCAAGGTATGGTGATCTTGGAGTTGGCATATATAAGAACAGGGGTGTGGAGAACATACAAGAAAAACATTTAAAGGGGAAGAGTGATGGTCAATATTCGTTCTTCTAAATTTTTTTTTCAGCATGTCTTAACTTAATATTTTGATTGCCAACATTTCAGTGGGGAGTCCAAAGCCAGACTTCACTTCTAGCCACTATCTGACAAGCAGCACTAAACATTTTTCACATTTCAAAGCTGTAAAAGTCTTCAGACTTCCAATTTTTTTCACGCTCACTCTTTCTGTAACATGTAGTAAGTGGATCAGGGAAAGCACCATGCACGACAAAAATTATGATCAGATCTGACTGATCAAAGCCAAGTTGTTAGATGCTTTTGAAATGGATATGAACATTTACCTCTTGATCTTTCTTTAGCTCTGCTCTTGATGTGAATTTCTTCACATCCAGTTCTCAAACATATAACAACTTTGTTATGATCAGAGACTCAGTTATAAAACTTTATATTTAGGGTCAGGTGACCAGGTCATATAGAAATTTTACAGAGACAAGACAGGATTCATAAATATATAAAATGGTATAGCCCAAGCTAACTGCTCTCTAAGAGAGATAATTCTGATTCATAATTGCATTAGATGTCAGAATGCCTTAGTAATAAAATCATAGTGCAAAAAGCAGATATGGAGCAAGAAAACATGAAATAGAAGATGTGCCAAATAGATGGAGAGGACAAGTATGGTATAAAGCAGAACAAAAAATACACAACTGTATTCCCAAAGAAAACTCAATTACCTATTATGTTTTTGTGCAGTGCAGCATGAGTCATTCTCCACTACAGTACCACATAGTTTTCTAATGGAGGTTGTCACCAGCTTAAATACAGTTGAAGATTTCTTTTCAAGCCACTTTGGGCCCTGACTGTCACAATATCCAATTATACCCACAGGTGTCAAAATATGTCACAGTGGTGCTGTTACTCTACATCTATCTGATGGCAGGAAACCTAACACAGTGGATAGGGAATAGTAAATTTACACCAGGCCTGACACCACTGTCCCTTATGGACACAGGTAGCTTATAAATGCCTGGCCCTCAATGTCTTATTTGGATATACAACATCATTATTCTTTTGAGGAAAACTTGGCCATGCTTAGATATACCCCCCCCCAGCCTAGCAACAGTCTATGAAACTATAACGATGTCTACCCAGTCTGCCATTCCTGTGAATTTAACATTCTACCTCCTCTGCATCCCCAGCTTCTCCTCACCCTTTCTCCACCTATACCAGCCATCATGAATGTTATGTTGAGTCACTCTTCAGCATCCATTATGACTGCCCATTCCATGGCTCCAAAAACCTCACTGTGCATTAGAAGTACCTTAGGAGGGCTACAAGTTCCAGGAATCGCTTTCTTGTGTCCGCTTCTTTCCCCTAATCTCATACATGTTCAAGATGAAGCCACCATCACATCTCCCTGGCATAAGCTCATGAATCCATATCATGTCTCCTGCCATCTTTTCTGCTCCACTAGACTTTGGTAATAGCCTTCCCCATCCATTTCATGCACCTGTCTTGTGTTTTTCGTCTGGACTTTTTCCATTGTTTGGTTCCGCTTTCCCCTCTGGATTCTTTCCAGCAGACCGATGTACCTTTCCTTGTTTGATCTCCAGAACTACACATTGTACTCAGGGTATGACTTGACCAGGACCCTTACAGCAGAAGTATTTCCAGTCTGATAAAGTCTCTCTCATTCTGGTAGTCTAACTCAAGTGTGATCAACACCTCAGGTCCTTATTTTTTTCATTTGCTATCATTCCCACTTCCACAGCCAATTCTCAGTGAATGTCTGAAGTTACTTTCATGCAATACATTACTTTTGTCTGTACTGAGTCTAAACGGACACCTATCTGTCCACTTTGTCAGTTTTTATATGTCCTTAATTAGATTGTTCCCATCACCCTCCACTGCTGTGCCATTCTTTTTGTCCTCAGAGAAAACATTTCAGTCCTGTTCTTGCTTCCTTCAGGTTTGTATGAAACTTTGAATGAAGAGTATTAGACCACTGACCCTTCCAGTACCTTGCTTAATAATGTCTCGTTCCACCCCAAACTGCCACTATCCTGCCTTCCAACAATTCAGCAATTCAGTTCTTAGTCTTGGTCCTTCCCTTAGCACTTACAGTAGCATTTATAGGAGACAGGGGGAAGCTTCAGTCACAGGACCAATAACCTTTAAGGTAATTAATCTAAAAAAATATTACTTTGACTGAAATTGCCTTATTAAGAAGGGGCTGACATTTATTCACAGCCCAAGGGCTAGGGTGGTAGATACTTTAATTTCATTAAACATGTTTGTGAAATAGATGAATTTGCAAGTTCTGGCTGCAACAGGAGAAATGAGACCAAAGAACAATAGACTTGCAGTCCCAAGTAAACCCACTGATATTAATCCTGCCCTGCACTCTACTGTTGCCATGTTTGAGGCATTATGTGAAGAGGAATTAAACCATACTTTAAATCAGCCTGATTACAAAATAAGAGGAATATCATAGAACAAGAGGAGGCACAGCTATAAAATGCTAAAGAGAAAATAAGGAAGTGCCTGGATAATATGCAGGAATTTAGAAACATTGTTGTTAAGTAACTCTTTTTTGATAATAACTCTACAGCACAAAAAGTTTGGAGCAATGACTTAGGCAACAGAAAGTAGAAAAACTTGTTGCCAAACCTGGGGAACCTATAACATGAAAAATAAGCAGAGATCCTGTAGACATATTAGAGATATTTTGGAAATATTATGAAAATTTGCATAAAGCAGAGAAGTGGGGAAACCAAGAAAAAGCACAAATGGAAATATTTATGGAAGATTTAAATATGCCAAGGTTAGCGGTAGATGAGGTTCGACAGCTAACAGTTAAGTTAGGAGGAGAGGAGATAAAAATGGTGATCTATAACCAATCTACAGTAAAGTCTCCAGGACTAGATGGTATTCCAGTGGAAGTATGGAAGTTAGGAGGGAAGAACATGATAAAGATCTTGAAGGTTTTGTTTAACAGTATTTTAAAAGGAGGAGAAGCAGCAACATCCTGAAAAAAAAGCTGTGAAATCTGTGACTGCTGTAATACATAAAGAGAGTAAAGATCTATCGGGTTTAACTTCATATAGGTTCAATTCAATTCTAAACAAGAATTATAACCTGTTATATCTATCATGGCTAAAAGAATGGCAAAGTCATGATGCCAAAATATATATATATTATGAGTCTACTGTATAAGTTCGAAAATACACTTCTTCGAACTCACACAGTAGACCCTGGGTTACGGGAAAGTGCACTTAATCACAAGTGCACTTTCGCGAAACCCGCTTCAGCGAACAGGCTACTACTGATGTTTAGTGCAGTAGTTACGGACCTTAGGGTTAGGGCGCAGGTCATGGTAAGGGGATAGCTAGTAGGGCTATCCCCTTACCATGACCCACGCCCTAATTCTAAGGTCCGTGACTACCGCACCACAGTGGAGGACATAGCATGTTTTCCTGCTGTCCTCCACTGTGGTGCGATCCGTTCATAGAAGCTGAGTTCGTGAAAGTGCACTTTCGAATAAGTGCACTTTTGCGTAACTGAGCGGTCTACTGCTCTTTTTCGAATACGTGGTATTCGATGAAAAGCAGTAGACCCATATATATATATATATATATATATATATATATATATATATATATATAGATGAATGTGATTTTGTGGATGAGAGGCAAACATCTGACAACATTAATTGAACAATGATGATCCAGAGGAAAGTAGAATGTAAGAAAATATATTCAATGGAGTAAGCTAGGATTTTATGAGGAGGGCAATCAAAGCATTTACATTTCCTGATACAATAATAAGGTTATTAAAAGGATATATGAGGGACTGGAGGCAAAAATCAAAGTGGGAGGGTTCTTCTCTGATAAATTGCATCTGAACAGAGGAACCTGGCAGAGGTGTCCTCTTTCCTCTTTCTTATTTGCATTATATGTAGAACCATACTGGCAAAAGAAATAAGAGACTCTGACATTTGAGGATATAACTGATATGGTGCTCCAGAAAAAAATGGCTTTATTTGCAGATTATATTATTTTGCACGGAACTAGAAAAGGACATCTCCGGGATGTGGAATATTCTGAGACAGTTCTGTTTTTTCGGGATATAAAATTAATGAAGATAAAAAAAAAAAGGCTATAGCTATAAACTATGTACCCACATATGAATTGGTCTAGCAATGCCCACATTTATGAGGACATGATAAAATGAAACATTTAGGAGAATGGATTAAAAGTATTTGGTTATGGCAGCTAAGAATATGTGGGAAGAAACTAGACAAAAGATAATACAAAAACTGAGAAAAGGAAAGCTCTTGCCTATGGATATTGATAGTAAGATACAAGCAGTAAAATGGTTTAAGTCATTTTAGTTTTACTCACCGATCAGGTATATTTTTATCAACCAGAGGAGAAGTTGTGGACAATAATTAATAAAGAGTTGAAAGATTTTATTTGGGAGGGGAAGAGGGCAAGAGTCAAGTGGATAGGTTGATCCTTCCAACAGAACAAGAAGGTTTATTACCTGATTTGAAGGGATATAGAGCTACAAAGTTAAGGTACTTATACATAATACAAGTAGAAAGCTACAATTCAAAGTAGAAAAGAACGATGATGAATCAGGGGGGTAATTTAAGAAAGAAGGAAAAAATGGGATTTGGGGCACATATCCTTAGGAGAATAGCAACAGTCATACAGAATATTATATTCCTAAAGTAACAGGAAGTATATTAAGAACTATGCCAGCATGGGACTGGAGAAAGGACATTCTACAAATAGGGATGACTGCAATTAGGGGTACAGAGAATAGACAAGAGGGGGCTGGAATCTACTGGAAGAAGCTGGCAAAGCAATCAAAGTATCATGCACAAATAATTCGACAAGGAAACGGAACAGAATGGGAAGAGACCACGAAGATATCTGGGATGCAGACTAGTGATTGCCTTCCTCATCAGGAATTGATATCAGAGTATAGACAAAACGAAAGGGATAGGTGAATCCTAAATGAAAGACCTGCAATAGTTGGGTTTTAACTGAATCTAGAACAAAAGCTGCTAATAAAAAGGGGATAATAAGCATGGCTTATAAAATATTGCACAATAGCTAAAAGAATCAATCACAACAGGTCAGAAAAGATTATAAAGAGAGATTAGATGTGCAGTTCACAAAGAAACAATGTGAGGACATTTGTATGGCTCCCAAATATGCAACAATGTTTAGAAGATTTAGTAAGTTTTTGTATAGATATTCTTATCTCCTAAGCAGACTCCAAAGAATTTTTCCTCAGGTTGACAGCACATGTTGGAGGTGTGATAGGGAAGAAAGAGGTAACTGGAAATGTATGCTCTGAAAGTGTAATGAGTTGTCAGACTTTAAAAATTCCCTACAGAGTACTCTTTTGGGAATATTGAGAGAACAAATGAGTGTAACTAGGGAAATGATTTTTGAGCAGAGGTACAGGATCTGAATTGCCTAGACATAGTAAGGTCTTGTTAAGTTTAATACTTGTGACTGCCAAAAAAGCAATTACTAGAAAATGGAAATCAAAGTCTAAACCAGCTAAACATGAAATAGTGTATATTGTAATAGAGATAAAAGAACAGGAGGTGGGATCTTTAGAAAATGGTTTAAGAGTGAATTACATTGAAAAAAATGGAAGTTGTAGGAACAATCCGTGTAGTAAAATGTTTTGGATGAGGAATGCAGTTTAGGAAAAGGCAGGAATTGAATAATTTATGTAATGCTGCCTAGATTATAGGATGTATAACAAGTTATGTGAGGTATAGAATTTGTAAATGTGAACTTCTTAATATGGCTTGATTACTTTTATATAAATGTAAGTTTGCCTTTGTCACAAGTGATAATTCAATAAAGGTGTTTTAAAAATACTTGAAATCAGCCTGTAGAGAAATGTTATTTTAATTTAAATCCTTTTGAGAGAGACACATTGAATAATCTTATGGCAAATCATGCTAGGCATTTTATCAAAGATGATAAGGATGGTGCTCTGTTAGTAATAGACTGAGAGATATATGCCCCAAATAGAGCTGATGTTATCTGATATTAAGTTGCAAACCAGTGAGCATGGGATATATTAATAGAAAATGCAGCAAAACTGATGAGATGTTGCTAGAGCTGCTAATTAAAGATTTTCTTTCACAAGGAAAGTTCAATGGGTGTTTAGTTTCAAAGCCAGGAATCACAGTATTTTTTGGTGTTCCCAAGGTACAGTAAAATGAAATAGACACTGCGTTTAGGCCAATTGTGTCAGCTACTAGGTCGAAAACAGAAGCATTGGCCATACCGTTAAACAAAAAGTTGAACCCCCTCAATGAAACTTGTTCAGTCTTATATAAAGAACACATTTGAGTTTGTTGACAAATTGAAATAACTTGGTGGTTATACAGGGAATGTGGTTAGTTACACTGGATATGCAAGCTTTGTGCTCAGTTATTCCACAAGACATAGTAATAGCATGGCTAATTTATTTTATTCAATAAAAAGTTGAAATACCTGGTGATGAGGGGCTTTTAATGGATAAACTCTTTGAACTGATTCTTGTAAATACTTTTGTAACAAAAAGTATTATCAGCAAGTATCTAGTGTAGCTAATGGAGCAGTTATGGTTCTCAGTTATACAAATTTTTTACGACCAGAAGGGAAGATTATTTTGAGTATCAGTCAGTCTTTATGCAGTACATCACTGGCTATTGGCAATATATTGATGGTTTATTTCTTTTGTGGACAGAGAGTTTACAAAGAAACTGGAAGATTTTTCTAACTTATGAAAACAGAACAACCCAGTTTTTACAGTTTACAACATACTATTCATAGGTTCATAGATTCATATGTGTTTTACTAGGCTAACAAGCACAAAGGCCTTTTTAAGCCTAGCCATGCAACTCAAACCTCTGACAAGGTGCATCAGAAAAGTTTATAAAAAAAAAGGTAGTGGACTTACCACTAGTTGTCTATAGTAGAGAAATATTGTAATTTAGTGTACAATGTAGCTGTAGTGTTTCAGAAGAGTCATGATTTTACATGCTCTTTAAAGAAATAATTATCTTACTTGAGAAGTGATAAATAATGTACAGGAATTTGTCATCTGTGACATCACATTCTGGAGTCCATAAAATATTTCTGTTTCATACAAGACTAATGGGTAGTGCTACCTTATTACTTTATAAATGTAATCATACACTCTGCGTTTATAGAAAAAAAATCTTTATGTACTTATTTTTTCTCTTAACACAATGCTAACACCATCTACTACACAAGACTTGAAAAGAATATACTGGCAAAAAAGTATAGTCTGCATAAATCTCACAAACTGAAATGCCTGAGCTACAAAAGATGAAAAAAGCCCTTCATACAATATTCAGAGGAAGTTGTGCCGTTTTTGTACATAGAAATTTTCAAGATAACTGACACAGGAAGCTGAGGTACAAAGATTTACAAAAAGCAAGCCAGTGGGCATTCCTATCTACAGCAGTGTACATCCAAAGAGCCTAAAAGTGAGCATAATTAGAATCCAGACTATCAGGATCTTGAGGCTGACCTGAGAAGCAGAAGGTTTTGAACAAAAGATGACAAAATAAAAACAAAATGTTTTCACAGGGAAGTTACTATGAAGTAAAAGTTAATTGTAGAGCAAGGGAAGAAAGAGAGGGCAGGAACATTCAAACCCTTATTAGTGGGGGTGAAGTTGAAAGGGAAACAACTGGTCAATGCATAGTTACTGAAAGTCACAAACAAGACAGATCCCTGGGGATGGGGATGCACTTTTGTGTAGATGAATTATAAGAAACAATTGGAAGATTCCAAAAATTAATATAACCATTACTTCACTTGTGTGTGAATGCTTTTACTATTATAAGAGCAAAAAATATGAACTCAGCAAAGCAGCTTCAACAAAAGGCTTGTTTAATCAGACAAAGCTTTCAGGTATAAAAACCCTTCTTCAGTGTATATAAAACAGCAATAACCCTCCCTCTTTATATATTAAAAACACACAGCCAAAACATTAATTGAAACCAATCAATCAATTAAATTTTTTTTTACTCTTAAGAAAACAGTCATATATTCATTTAATACATACATATGCACATATTTTAGATATATCACATTTTAGATATACTAGTGCAGACATGTTTGCTTGTTTTTAAGAATGGGCTTTAATGATACCATCTGGTTTAATCCAGGAGAAACATCAGCCCTCATTCTCAAAATCCATTCATATTCCTTCACTTCTAATCTATTATTAATGTCTCCCCCTCGTAGATCTTTAAAAATTTGATCTATAACTCTAAAGCTAAATCCATGTAAATTCCCACATTCACTTTTGTGTTTAGCCAAAGAATTTGTACTAATATTTCTTCTGATGTCAGATCTGTGTTCAATAATTTTTTCTTTTAATTTTCTCACTGACTTACCTATATAAAATGCTGTACATGTGTAACAGGTTGCTAGATAAATTATATTAGCAGAGTTGCAAGTTTCAGTGCACTTAAACTTAAATTATTTTCTAGTTGAAGGGTGTATAAATATATCTTCCCTATTAACAAGTTCACAGTAGCAATTAAAACATGGAATAGTGCCATAATGCTTAGATAACTTCTTATTTATGATGGTATTTATGTCCTTATAAGTTCATAGGTTCATAGGTAGGTACTAGGCTATCGGCCCAAGGGCCTACGTAAGCCTAGCCAGCAAGGTACCATAGTTTATGCCACCCAAAAAAGTTATTTTCCTGTGCCACTGTCCAGCAGAGACACAGAAGTGATCCCCAGGGTGTATTTCCTATTTCCCATCCACTCATCAAGATTTTTCTTGAAGAGTGCTAATGAAGAACTTTGCTTGACATAGATGGGTAGCTTGTTCCAGAGTATAGGAAGTCTCTGGGACAGGAATCTATCCCTCCAGTGTGTCCTGTTTATTGTGGTGACAAGGTTTAGGTCCCTAGAGCATGTAGCTTGGAGGGATTGGGATTTATTTAGGTGTAGCATGTCCAACAGCTCTGGGTTCGACATAGTTTTATATGTTAGGCAGAGATCACCTCGGAGTAGGCGATATGCTACAGAGTAAAGCTGGAGTTTTTTGAGGCAGTCAGTGTAGGGCATTTGTCTGAGGCCAGTAATCCTCTTTGTGAGGTACTTCTGTGGCCTTTCCAGCTGCTGCAGATGTCTTGTGAGGTACATTCCAAAAGGGTTGTTGTACTCTATAATGGGTCTGATGAGTGACGAGTAGAGGGGAACAATGACCTCTTTTTTCCTGGATGAGAACCCTTTTATGATGAGGTGTGCCATGTAGAAGGAATTCCTGACTACTGTGAAAATGTAACTATCAAAGAATAAACTACTGTCCACCTGGGTCCCAAGTTCTCTTATCACGCATTCGGTGTTAAGTATATTGCTGCCTATGTGGTAGTTCATGGGTACAGAGTTTTTACCAAAGGGGATGACACTGCACTTTTTGGCATTGAGCTTGAGGCCATGGCTCTAACACCAGGCATCTGTTTCAGTGAAGCCCTTCTGTAGGATCTCCACATCATTTGGGGACTTGACTATGGCTCCTAGTTTGCAGTCATCTGCGAACCTCATCAGCCAGAGGCCTTCTGTGTTAGCCTGTACTTCAGAGAAGTAGATACCAAACAGGAGAGATCCCAGGACTGAACCCTGTGGCACTCCACTTGTCACTGCCTTGAGGTCAGATTTGGAGTCTGCAACTTTTACAGTGTGGATTCTGTCAGTGAGCCAGTTGACCACCCATCTTGTGACGTAGGGATTTATACCTAGTTTAATGAGTTTAGCTATAATTCCAGAATGGGGGATGGTGTCGAAAGCCTTGGCAATGTCAAGATAGGCTGCGTGAACCACCTTACCCTCATCCACGGATTTGGTGACTGCCTCAAAGTCGTCAATCAGGTTCAGGAGGCATTATCTGCCTTTCACAAACCCGAATTGGGTGGAATCCAGAATTTGGAGGTTACCGATGTCTTTGTTTATGAGCTGCATGATGATACGTTCCATGGCCTTGCAGACCAGGCTTGTCAGGCTAATAGGGTGATAGTTCCCGGGATCAGTGGTGGCTCCCCCTTTGTGGAGTGGGATAACTGTTGCTGTGCGCCATTCAGTCGGCACAAAGCCTGATGCGAGGCTATTATTAAACATGGTATATAACATCATTTTTGTTTTAGATTGGGGCAATTCCGATATGAAAACCTAGGGACAGAATCAATAACTGGACATAAGTCTGGCAAAGATCTTAATATACACCAACTCTTATTTATAATTCTCTTAATGGCATTAGTAGCTCTATTACATGTTGTAACATAACGTAACTTATCATTATTACTACACATATTGTGTCTATCAGCCAATTCTAAAGTCGATCTTGAACTAAAACTAGGTTTAGCTGTAGAATGTCTCATTTGCAGCACCTTGTTGATTTCCTGATCCAAAATTTCTTTGTCATATCCTCTACTTAAAAATTTTTGCTTCAGTTCAGTCATTTGTTGCTGACACCTTTTCAAATTAGTGTTTAACCTACTTAGAATAAACTGTCCTTTGGTAATGCCCCTAAATATATGAGGCAAATGCATGCTGCTATGATGTAGAAACTTACTTTTATGTGTTGTTTTCCTATAAACAGTGGTATGAAAATCAACCCCATCATAATATATAGAGATATCTGGAAAATTAACACTCTTAATAGAGCTAAGCATAGTCAATTTCAGAAAGTCAATGCTCAAATTCAACTATTCCAAAAACAGATCTAATTCCCCATTTGGTACCATACCAAATGAAAAAACATCATCCACAAAATGCTTAAAGCATTTTACTTTTGTGACATATTCTGATGGTCCATTAAAAATGACCTCATTCTCCCATTTATTCAATACTAGATTAGCATAGGTGTTGGCAACGGGAGTCCCCATAGCCACATCAGAGATCTGATGGTACACCTTATTATCGAACAAAAAAAAGTTGTTATTTAGTACTAACTCAAGAAGCTCACATATAGTTTCCACATATCTTCCTGTATTTTGCCCATTTTGACACAAAAATTCTCTAATAGCTTCAATACCATACGTATTGGGAATGACGGTATATCCAAAGTTACCAAACAAAATACTCTTTTTCCTTTGTGCTAAACCATTTATACAAATATTCTAAAAAATTATTGGTGTCTTTAATATAACTCAACATATGGCAAAAACTTTGATAGAGTATCTTGTAAATATAGTGAGATAGGCACAGTTATCCAACCCCTGGCACTGAATTCACCTGGTGTCCTTGATGACGTTACTGTGCCTTTAAATTCCACTCAAAATGCAATTGCCTCAACTAATTCTACTGATGCACAAGTAATCCAGGCTGCGATAGAGCTGTTGGATGAAAACCAGGCATCTATGTCATCAACTATCCATATGCAGCCTACTCGGAACAAAAAACATCAGGAAATGGGTTTTTCTCAAACCAAGACAGTAGTCCATTTGAAGCTGCCAGAAGAGGTGATTGTAAAGAAGAGCAAATGTTCCAGGGGCTGGTCCATACACAGCAAAAGAGGCAGAAGCAGAAGTATTCTGAATATGCACAAACGTTAATGGAAAAAGGTACTGTTAATGCAAATAATGTTGTTAATCTACTGCAAATGCATCTATCTTCAGCGGACATTTCGCTATTTAATAAGAGTCTTAAATTCATTCCAGCTGAGACTGATAGTCTGACTAACTCATTGATTGATTTAAAACTTTTTATTCATTGTTTGGACTTAAAACTTATATTTAAACAAAATGAAGGTTTGAAAAATGATGTATGCAAACGTCCCAGCATTTTTATACCAAATAGCCATCATGTTATCCATGTCTTCTACAGTATGTGTTTGTTGGAAATAAGGGAAGCATATGATAAAAATATGTTTCAAAGGCTTTTTAATCTTTCAGCTTCTGAACGAAATTCACTACAGAATCTAATTAATGATCAAGATGTTATTATTAAGGAGGCTGATAAGGGAGGGGCAGTTGTTTTAATGATAGACAATATTTACATGAGATGTATGTTTTTTGTCTGATGCACATGTTTTTAAGATTGTTACTAAGGATGATGTAAATAAGCATATCACTAATGTAAATGTTACTATTTTTGATTTGCAAGCAATGAATGATATTGCGGTTGACATGTTTCATTATTTTAATGTCTCCTTTCCGAAGTTACCAATTTTATATGGATTACCAAAGATTCATAAATGCTTAGAACGTCCTCTAATGAGACCTATTTCTCAAGGGGTCTATATTACGTGACCGAATGCTAAGGTGATCGAACACCTTAACATCGACCATGTAATATCGAACTGCAAAAGAGCGAACGCCACTGGAAAACATTACCATCGGACACAAAAAAAAAAACTAACTTTACAGCCAAACTAAGTGGGGGGTTTCACTCTCCACACTCCCCCTAACTAAATATACCAACTCCGAGATCGCTCCACAGTGGAGAAAAGGGCAAATCCAGCGAACGGCCAAGGGAAAGCTTTCCCCGCGTTAAACTGGTCGCTCGCTGTTTTTTGCTTTCGATATTACATGGTCAATGTTAAGGTGTTCGACCACCTTAGCAGTCGTTCACATAATATAGCCAATGATTTTTTTAGAATATTTGTATGAATGGTTTAACACAAAAGAAAAAGAGTATTTTTGGATGGTAACTTTGGATATACAATACCTATTTACCGTCATTCCCAATACATATGGTATTGAAGCTATTAGAGAATTTTTGTGTCAAAATGGGCAAAATACAGGAAGATATGTGGAAACTATATGTGAGCTTCTTGAGTTAGTACTAAATAACAACTGTTTTGTTCGATAATAAGGTGTACCATCAGATCTCTGGTGTGACAATGGGGACTCCCTTTGCCAACACCTATGCTAATCTAGTATTGAATAAATGGGAGAATGAGGTCATTTTTAATGGACCATCAGAATATGTCACAAAAGTAAAATGTTTTAAGTGTTTTGTGGATGATGTTTTTTTTCATTTGGTATGGTACAAAAGGGGAATTAGATCTGTTTTAGGAATATTTGAACTCCAGCACTGACTTTCTGAAATTTACTATGCTTAGCTCTATTAAGAGTGTTAATTTTCTAGATATCTCTATAGATTATGATGGGGTTGATTTACATACCACTATTTACAGGAAAACAGAACATAAAAGTAAGTTTCTACATTGCAGCAGCATGCATGCTCCTCATATATTTAGGGACATTACCAAAAGACAGTTTATTTGTATAAGTAGGTTAAACACTAATTTGGAAAGGTGTCAGCAACAAATGACTGAATTGAAGCAGGAATTTATAAGTAGAGGATATGACAAGGAAATTTTGGATCAGGAAATCAACAAGGTGCTGCAAATGAGACATTCTACAGCTAAACCTAGTTTTAGTTCAAGATCGACTTTAGAATTGGCTGATAGACATTGGACAATATGTGTAGTAATAATGATAAGTTACGTTATGTTACAACATGTAATAGAGCTACTAATGCCATTAAGAGAATTATAAATAAGAATTGGTGTATATTAAGATCTTTGCCAGACTTATGTCCATTTATTGATTCTGTACCTAGGTTTTCATATCGGAATTGCCCCAATCTAAAACAAAAATGATGTTATAAGGACATAAATACCATCATAAATAAGAAGTTATCTAAGCATTATGGCACTATTCCATGTTTTAATTGCTGCTGTGAACTTATTAGTAGGGAAGATATATTTATACACCCTTTAACTAGAAAATAATTTAAGTTTAAGTGCACTGCAACTTGCAACTCTACTAATATAGTTTATCTAGCAACCTGTTACACATGTACAGCATTTTATATAGGTAAGGCAGTGAGAAAATTAAAAGAAAGAATTATTGAAGGCAGATCTGACATCAGAAGAAATATTAGTACTAATTCTTTGGCTAAACACAAAAGTGAATGTGGGAATGAACATGGATTTAGTTTTACGGTTATAGATCAAATTTTTAAAGATCTATGGGGGGAGACATTAATGTTAGATTAGAAGTGAATGAATATGAATGGATTTTGAGAATGAGGGCTGATGTTGTTTCCTGGATTAAACCAGATGGTATCATTAAAACCCATTCTTAAAAACAAACATGTCTGCACTAGTATATCTAAAATGTGATATATCTAAAATATGTGCATGTATGTAGATAAATTAATACATGACTGTTTTCTTAAGAGCTATTTTTTTTAATTGATTAGTTTCAATTAATTTTTTGGCTGTGTCTGTTTAATATATAAAGAGGGAGGGTTATTGCTGTTTTATATACACTGAAGAAGGGTTTTTATACCTGAAAGCTTTGATTAAACAAGCCTTCTGTTGAAGCTGCGTTGCTGAGTTCATATTTTTTGCTGTTTATCTTGCGTATGAACTAAAGCTTAACTGTGTGTTTTGGTTGTTATTAATTTTACTATTATAACATCAGGGGTATCAGCTTATAATGTTTACTACAAAGGAATGAACACAGTAGGAAGAATGGGTCGTACATAAAGGAAGAGAACATATGCCTACCATTTTATTGAGATGAATGAGAAAACAGGGAAATATACATTGGAAAAGAGCATTTCAATTGCAGTAGTAAGAATGTTTATACTGCTGCATGCCTCTTCTGTAATGTTTTTATGTTGCCAGAATGAGCTGGAAACCTCAGCAAACAGTATAAAACCATTTATATGCAATAACAAGGACTGATAATTAAAATGTATTATACAAACATTACAATTTGTACAAATTTTAAAAACATTGTGTTTGATATTATGGAGAGTAAGAGTATCTCTGAACAATAAGGGGATGTTAAATTATTTCTTGACAGGTGACAGATTTTCTGGCAACTTGAGCTGGCAACAACCCCCCCACCCCGCTTGCAGATGTGTTTCCAAAGAAATAGATGCTATAATCAAAATGATCAGCCCTTAGATATGTAATGCATTCTTTCCCTTCCTGCTGAATAATCCAACTAAAGTGCACAATATCTTCAAAGCTAGAATTCTTTGTTTTAAATTAGCATTCTGAAACAAATCTGAGTGCTACTCCAAGAAAAATCTACAAACAGAAAGAGCCCTCCAATCTAATCCAAGACACCAAGCAGCATGTAGGTGCTTATAGACTTAAAAGGGATTGCATTTACTAAATGTTATGCTCTGTCTGACAAATAAATTCATGTAAGTGTAATTCAGCTGGAGGGAGACATGCAAACCCAGCCCCAAGTTAAATAAAGTTAGTACTACCCAGTAGTATGAATTGAAATCAGGTATAATTTGCATTACTTGTTGAAATTTATCCACACAAGTTCTCCCTAACATAAATTTAAAAATGATAATTCTACTTCTGTCTGGAAGAACTTTCAGATATTTTACAGTCGCTTCATACTGAGTACCCCTTTTAGAAATGCTCAAGCATTTCCCTTAAATTCAGTAATATTTCTCTATTTAATTTCACTTCAAGAATAATTCTCACTTTAAGCAAACTAATAACCTTAGCCAATCCATACTTACCAAAACTGGTTATTTGCTTATACATTTTTTTGTGCAAGGAGTATTCTAGTATCTTGGTTTTGCCTGCTCCATTCACCTACCCTACCAGCAGCTCCAACCCATCCTTCCTTCAACTACATTTATAAAACCCACACTCTCCCTACCTCAATCACAACAAATCTAGACTCTATAACAGTAAGCACTAACTTATCATTTTAATCATTTTAGGTTCTTCACAAATCTACCTCACTCATAATCCCACCAACTCTTCCTTAATCTATTCTACCAAGCTCCTCCCTCCCTGCTAGCAACATATAATTTCTCATCAAACCATCTTAACATTACTGCACATAGCTATATTACCTATCTAAACTAACCATCCCATCTTTAAAATCCAAATAAAAACACATAAACACAGCTACATCCTCTTTTACCTACAGTAAAAGTATGTCCAGTGAACTTTTCCTAACCACCTCTCTTTTAATTTTAACCCATGTAACAGATTATCACATACCTAAACAATGTTTATAATAGTAACTTCCAGACTAGCTATAACAATAGCACCTCAACTACTTAACCAAAAGCCCATAGTATTTTAATACAACCTAAGCCAGGTTGGTAGATATGGGCATCCTGAGACAATGTCAGAATTGTCTCATGTTCACAAAAAAACAATTTAAAACCTAAAGAAACAAACACAGTATGAGAGAGGTGCAAGTGCACAATTTCATTAGTTGCAAATATCTCACATAAAAACAATGTTGTCAAGAACTCACACACTACTTCCACTACACAAAGTGTCCACCACACACACACACACACACACACACACACACACACACACACACACACACACACACACACACACACACACACACAAACACCAATTTATGCTGAGGCACTTAAACACAATCTTCCAAAATCTCAAAGACCTCAACCCTATAAGCAACAATGCCCATCCTCAGCAATTTCTAAAGTACTCACCATAAGTAGTACCAAACACCACACATATGCCTCCACCCAGTGGAAACCCATGAGCAAAATAAATAAGGCAAGCAAAGGCATTACCCAGGACTCTTGTCTTAGGGGTCTCCAATGTATGATGCACAGCTGTTCCACTCACCAAATAGAACAAGGAGGAAATAATGGTTAGTTGCTTATCTGGAACCAGGATCCATCAAGTTATGCACTCACTCAAGTCACTACATCACAGGTACCAGTATGATTCTATCATAGTCCACATGGGCATTAATGACTTCAGACAGACTTCCAAGGACTGTATGAAGAAAGACATTATTGATCTTTCTGAAAATGTGTCTTATGCAGGTAGATGCCTTACACTGAGCAGCATTCTACCTTCACCAAGGATGATGCCTTAGTATAAAGAAAAGATGATTGACTTCAATAATTGGCTTAATTTCTGGTGTCTTTCCAGGGGGATTTATTATTTGTCAACATGGGAAGGTATGGTTAACAAACCATGTTGCTTTGCAAATGATGGTCTACACCTGTCCCCCTTAGGCTTCCCCATATTGGCTAAAAATGTATCCACCCCTTAAAGCCTTTTTTAGGCAATGCTGAATTAACACACATACCAACATAGTAAATAAAACCCAAAGAAACCTAAAGATGTCACTGCTCAGTGCCATGAACCAAAGCAAGAAACTACATACCTTACAAGCGTTCTTAATTCTGGAGACTATAGACATCTGTGCTGTTACTGAGACATGGTTTAAATCAGCAGAAAGCACTCTGGCAATGCAAGACTTCAGTGCCTTTCACATGTTTAGACCATCAGCTGCACAAACAGGGACAAAGGTTGAGACCATGAGCTGTACAGACAGGGACAAATTTGAGACCATCAGCTGCACAGACAGGGACAAAAGTTGTCTCATTCTATATTAGCAACAAGTATAACTCTAGGCTGATTAAACAAGAAGATGCACTGGAATTTATACACATCCAAATCACCATAAAAAAAGTCCCATGCCATATACTAGTAAGCTATAGGTCGGCATCTATGTCCCTAGAATCCCATAGCTTGTACCTAGATCTTCTGGAGACACTCACCATTAAATCAAATTCCTGGGAGACTTTAACTACCCCTCCATAGACTAGGGAACATACACTGCCTCAAACTCATAGACATAATTCCTGGACTTTATTAACACAAATGTCCTAGACCAGATAGTGTGCACACCTACCAGAGGTTCAGACATACTGGAAATGGTATTCAACAATATGGGAGTGCATGGCAGCCTCGAACCAATGCCCTATTCTCACTGGTGTGGTCAGACCATAAGCTGTCTCCTTCTAAATAAAAATAAACTATTCCAAAGCAAACTGTATCCTATTAAGTGATACTTTGCCAAAATTCAATGTCTTTCCCAACCCCAAGTTCACAACAACTCATGTGAAATTGTTTATAGATACCCTGTACATTAATGTAAATGGCTATATACAGGTTGCTTTACCTACTGGAAATAATCACAAAACAAATTCTGAAAACAAACCACACAGGTGGAATCCTAACTTTAATAGGGTATAAAACAAAAGGAAAAAGTAATGACTAAAATCAGGAAGAGCAACTCCAATAATAATAGGATTTCTCTAATTAAACCAATAAAGAACATTCCTCTCAGCTGTCCAGATTTTTGCAGAACACCCAGATTTTTGCCTCATATTTTTGGTCTGTTCCTCATAAAATGTGTAGTCTCCTGGATTTTTATGGCAAATTGGTGAGGACTGAATTTACTAAATAATGATAAATAATGACAAGCACTTCAGTTTCAGACATCCTTCAGAAAATGTATGGTAATGCAAGACCTTTTATTCTAGCAATTTTCTAAGTTTATAACAGCAATATTTAAATGTTTTCCCTATTTTGGGGTTTTGTCCTCCATACTTTTTGGCTTTGTCCAGATTATTTGTGCTAAGAGGTTGAGAGCTATGATAAGGAAACTTGTTGTTGTCTTTCGGCTTTTTCCCGGTTAGGGTTTGCCACAGCGGAACTTCGGTCCGCTAATGATTGGCAGTAGATTTTTACATGCCGAGTTGCCAGCTCTGATGCACAACCTTCAATGAAGGTATGCCCATTCACGCATGTCTCCACACAGAAGACGCTCTAGCTGAGAATCGAACAGGACAGCGTCTTACTGTGAGGTGACAATGCTATCGCAGAGCTATGATAAGGAAACTAAAAGGAACAATTAAGTCCAACAAGGCCAGTTATGAGAACAAAATAGCCTCACAGGCTAAAAACAACTGCAAGGCTTCTACAGCTATGTCCAAAACCTCAAACCAGCACACAGCAGTGTGTAGAACTGGTGGCCAATGGCACCACCTTCAGTGAGCACAGCAATCTAGCAAATTTGCTGGCTAATAAATTCACCTCAAACTTCACCCTCACTTCCCCTGCCTCCCCCACTAAATCCCTATTATCATACTCCCACAACTATTAACAGGGAACAGGTCCCAGCATCGCTAGCTAAGGCCAAAAGACAGCCTTAATGGAACATGACAGTATCCTGGGATGTCTCCTAAATAGCTTGAAACATGACCTGTCAAGACCACTTGAGTCACTTTTCAACTATAGCCTCAAAACAGGCTTTGTACCATGAGAATGGAGGACTGCATTGGTTATCCCACTTCACAAGGGTGGGCGATCGGTTGACCCTAGGAATTACAAACCCATTAGTCGGACTAGTCTAATATGCAAAGTCATGGAAGAAGTTATGAAGTAAATGGTCAGCAAAGACATAGGTAACCTTCAGGCACAGGATTCAACCTAGTTTGGCTTTGTCAAGTGAAGGGCATGCCTAATAAACTTGGTGGTCTTCTTTGAAAAGGTAACCAAGATGATGGATGAGGAGAAACCAGTGCATGCATCCTACCAAGACCTGGCTAAGGCATTTGCTACAATTCCTCACTAAGGTATAGTTGACAAACTCACCAGTCTGGGTGTAAACCCCTACATAACTCATTGGATTGCCAAGTGGTTCACAGACAGAACTCAGACAGAACTCAAGAAATCAGGATTGGTGAGACCACCTCAATTAAGACAAATAGTCAACAGTGGGGTGTCTGGGACCACTGCTATATGGCATCTACTTTGTGGAGGTAAAGGCTAATATCAAGGGCTTTCAAATGACCAAGTTCACAGGTGACTGCAAATTGAGAGCTATCATAGATTCCCCCATGACACAAACATCTTACAAAAGGGTCTAACACAGACAATGACTGACTGTCACAGATTAAAACAATGTAACATTTGAACAATGTATTTAATACCATTTAAATGAGCAACCCCTCCCCTTAGACTAAACAATGTAACATTTCAATAATGTATTAATACCATTTAAATGAGTGTGCCCCCATAAGGAGAAAGAGAGTGAAATCAAATCCAGCACCATGGCTAACCAAAGCGACTAGATAGCTAATAAAAGATAGAGATAATGCTTTGAAACTACGCCGCTCCTCGAAATCTCATGAAAATCTTCTAAAATGTAGGCAAATAAGAAATAAGGCCAAGTTTAGCATAAAATTAGAAAAAATAAACAACTATATTCATCTACAACAAGCACATCAAAATAATCCCAGACAATTTTAGACATCCATCCAAACCTATTTATGTCTGCCCACTGTCCTCAATGAACTCCCTCATCCTGAACTTCCTGCGGCCAATATAACAAGCAACTTCAATAACTACTTCCTTAATTCAGTGATCTCACTCATCAAAGCTAAGTCCACACCTAATTAAAGTCTAATCACCAACCAAGTCCCAGCTGTAAATAATTCACTTTCAAACATATCACTTCTTTCTATCATAAAAAATACTTGTCTAAGCTAAAAACACCATCTTGGCTGCTGACAAACCTCATCCCAACTACCTAAGTATAGCAGTAGAAACCACAGCTTACCTATATCTATTCTAATAAATATGCCCATCTAGAAAAAGGCATACATAATTCCCCTACACAAAAGTGGACTTTCCACAGTTTACTTTAATTTCAAACCAATAACAATTCAGTTTTCTGTATCAAAATTTTTAGAAAAGTGCATACAGCCCCACCCACCTAAGTATCTAATCAACAAAAATCTTCTTGCACTGACCCAACATGGTTTCCATCCTAAACACAGTCAAATCACTGCTCGTTTCAAAGTCTCTTATATTTTCAATAATAATAACAGAAATGCAAGCAATCTAGTCTCTTATTATTGCTCAGCCTATCAAAAACATTTGATACTTTCTCGCATCAAAAACTACTCCAAAAACTCTCCAAACTAGATCGCTCTCCTTCCTTCCTTTGTTGGTTTTATAGATATTTAACAAACAGGAAAAGGCAATAAAATGGCAACCAGAACTTCCTTCCAGTTAATAATGGAGTTTCACAGGGATCCATCTTATGACCTGTTCTATTTAATCTATTCATAAATGACTTACACACTGCCACCAAACACGCTACTTTAATTCAACATGCAGGTGATTAAACTATAATCTGCACTGCCTCTAATTGACAGAAACTACCAAAGATAACTACAAATCTTTCTCAGCTGTAGAATCTTGGTTAAATAATTCACAGCTCATACTCAACCCCAATAAAGCCAAATTCCTTCTATTTACTCCTAAAACAATAGCGAATAAATCTCTATTCAATATTACCTCATCAAACAGTAATATTATTGAACAAGTGCCCCATACACATTCTTAGGAGTCATAACTGACAATAATATGATGTTTGATATCCACTTCCAGATTGTCATTAAAAATACTCACCTTAAGCTTGGCCTACTTTATAGAACCAAAGCATTCCTTACTGATAAAACAAGAAAAAAATGCAGTAAAAACCTACTTCCTACCTACTCTGTTGTATATCTTCCCACTCTTTACCATCTTACAAGTCAGTACCTGAAACAAACTGTGTCTGATAATTGCATCTAATAATTGCTATAATATGCATCATTGTTTAGCACTCAGATAACTACAGTGGCTAGAACTACCTAACAATCTTTACTTTAACTAACTCTCACTGGCCCACAATCTTATACATAATACCAACAAATACCTTGCTTTAGCTGACATGCTCCAACAATACCAATCAGATAGAACTCTCTGCTCCAAAGACAAGCTATTGCTTAGCATCAAAAAATCATGAAACTTAGCTGGAGACTCAGTCTACTCCAGCTGAGTAGCAAACATATGGAATACTCTCCCAACCACCCTTAAACAGACAGTAAACTACCAACAATACAAAAATGATCTCTGGGAATATTTATCAAGCAACCAGATTTGCAACTGTGTATCCCCTGGTTAACATGTAGCACCCCTCTATCTTCTAACCTCCTTCTTATTCCAGTTTCTCTTCTGACCAATTACTATAGTATATCCTCTCAATGAATTATGCTAAAATGATAAACGTGAACTGTTGTAAAGGGAAAAAACTTCAAAGACCAATGCACATTAGGCCAGAGTAAGGTGCCCTTTATTACTTGCAGCAAGGAGACAAAGCATGTAGGTACAATGTTTGTTTAGTTCTTTGGTGATCAGTATGTTATTCTTATACCATTCTCTTCATGTCACACAGAAAATGTTACTATTCTATTGCTGACGTAGTTGGACACAGCTTTCTGTATGTTTCACAGAAAATGTTACCAGACTTATTGCTGACATGGTCAGATTATTTGTTGTCTTGCAAAAACATTTTGAGAAAAACAACCTGGCCTTGGGCTTATTTTTAGCCCACCTTAACATTTCAATTCTTCAATTGTACAGTTCTAATACATGTGTTACATTTTGTCTAGATTCAAGGTACATTTCTAGCTTTGGTACAAGTAATGCTGACTATGGTTTATACTTTCAAGCATCCATTGTTTTCTTTATCAAAGCTTCTAGCAGCTGCATATTTTTTCATGGCATAAGCAGAAATGAAATATCTCTTTGTTAGGTCTCATGACATTAGCAGAAATTAAATGCTTCTTATTATTTTCATGACATTAGCAGAAATGAATTGTCTCTTGTTAAGTTTCTAATAGCTGTGCAGATTCATGCAGTGTGAAATATTACTATTATATATTTTTCTAATATTTCCCCCCTTTTAATACTTTTATTCTACTTTCAAGATAAGCATAAACAGTTTTTTCTTCCCCTAACCTCTTCCCACTCAGGATTTGCAGTTAAGAGAGTCATTCAGTTTAAGCTCATGAAAGCATTTTTAGTTTTTTGCAATTCAAGTTCAGCATCTTGGTATAAGGTTTCTGAAACTGAAATGTCTACAAAATTTTTAATCAGTCTTTTCATGCAGGGGATGCAGCAGCACACAAATACCACCAGTAAGATTATTCCTACACAGATGGCAATCAGAATGTTCATCAGGATGCTGCCCCAACCCCCAAACAATTTCTGGAAAAAGTCTGTCAATGGATTTGGTCCTGGTTTGGTCATAGCTGACACCTGCTGAATCACCTCAAGATGGTTGTCTATCTCGTGTTTGTGGTCAGGAATATATGAACAGCACTCCTCCTGGATTAAAGCACATGTACCTCCTCCCGCCACTAGGGTAAAGTCAAGAGCCATGCGATTTTGAAGCACTACTGTTCTCATGGCATTCAGTTCATCAGTCACCAACTCTAGGGCAGAAAAGGTTGCATTACTCATTATTTTGAGAAGCTTAGACAATTTTCTCAGTTCCCAGATTGATTTTGTTGCTCCATATGCTGGCATTACACCTGCCCACGATATAACAGTATCATGTATGTCAGTCCATCGCCCACAGCATGATGGTTTTTCCAGCGTGCATTGATTTGCCCCACTGGATTGACAGGCTTCTTGATTTCTCGAACATTCCAAATTTTCCCTTGAGGTAAAACTGCTGTGTGTCATATGGCCGGAACCAGGTACCCCAAAAGATAACTGCCGGACCAATTCTCAGGTAGCCATTTATATGCTTTTCTACCACATATAAAGTAACAGTCTTCTACTTTAGTAGTAACTTTACTATATCCTGTCTCTGCACCAAGCATTTTCTTGTCAATTATGGACAGTTGCTCATAGAGATCAGCATTATGTTTTACTTCTTCAGTTGTCCTATGCATCAGTTCAAAAAATGTATCATAGCTCGTGTTGCAATAGGATCTGATGTTATCAGGTTTAGTGTAGCATCTATAGGGATCAGTCACATTGCAATTGCTCCAACCCACCTTGACTGTATCATTCTTATAAAAACACACAGTTCTCTTCTGTCGAACAGACAAGTGTAATGCTACCTTATCTTGTGATGCAACCTTTGATGTATCATGAATTAGGTTTTCCCAGGTCTTGTTGGCTCCTAGGGCAACTGAAGTTAACAGTAGCCCCCCATATGCTGTTGGTAAAGCTCTGCAAATCCAGCAATTCAAAACATTGAAAGTTTCAGCATACACATATTTGATTGCCTGGTAAGTGTTAAAGTTCGGGTGCCACTCTGCACACTTGTTCAGTCCAATTTGTGTAGCTGAGAAAAGGAATGGCCACAACAAAAAGATTATTGTCACTAGTACAGTCAACAGGATGGTTATGCAATATTTTTGTGGAAACGGTTGTTCTGCATTTCTATTTTCTCCAACTCTTCCAGGTAGGTGTATTTGGATCTTACCGGAATTCCGGATACCGGATTCCATCATCTTTACTTTGGACATGTGCCCTTACTCTCTGCCCTAATAGGACCTTCAGCACCGATGGTTTCTTCACTGGGGTTGAGACGGATCAATCCTATTGATCTGACCCCCCCCCTTTGTAGCCAGACTTTGTGCTGAGGGCCCCAATGGAGAGGTAAGATTTTTGTCCAACTTAAAGTTCTTAACCAGTTTGCAGTGCATCAGGTGTATCCACGAAGCTCGTTCTGCTATCTTGACTGCAGTGGTTATCGAAAGAAGCACCTGGTAGGGACCTTCCCACCTTGGCGAAGCCCAATTCTTTCGCTTGACTATTTTGATCCACACCCAGTCTCCTGGCGTCACTGCCACTTCTGATGTTTTGGTTTGTCTTCTATCTGAAACAGAATTTAACTGCAACAGATGTTTAGAATTCAACAACTTTTTCATATATTCAGCAAGTGTAAAATCAGCTTCCTGGTCTGATGACATGAGCAGTTTCCACTGGGGTGTATAATAAGCCCTTCCAAATAGTTTTTCAAAAGGAGTCAATCCTTTTGCTGTAGGGACAGTTCTCATGCTCAACAGTGCCAGGGGTAAACAGTACAACCAGGTTTTTCCTGTTTCAGCTATTAATTTTCTTAATTTGTTTTTTAGTATACCATTATGCCTTTCAACTAGCCCTGCAGATTGCGGATGGTATGCCCAATGATTTTTTTTAAAGAAATACCAAAATACTTACTCAACTGCTGTATGGTTTGATTTACAAAGTGTGTACCATTGTCACTGTAGATTCTTTCCGGAATACCGAATCTAGGAATGATTTCCTTGACAAGTACTTTTGCCACCGTGGCTGCATCTGGATTCTTGGTTGGAAAGGCTTCCACCCATCTGGAAAACATATCTAAAATGACAAGACAATACTTCTTATTTTCACATTTGTTCAATTCTATGAAATCCATACAAATAGTGTGAAATGGATATGGTGGTGTGGGGTAACTCCCTTGCTTGGGCTTTATCGTCCCTTGTGCATGATGTTTGTTACAAATCTGACACATTAAACAAAATTTTTTAGAGTAGTTTGTAAATCCATACACTGTGAACACCTGGTTCACCAGCTGTACCATCCCCCCTGTTGAGACATGGCACTGCCCATGGCTCAACAATGCTGCATAGCGAAACAAATTAGAGGGTAGTATCGGTTTTCCCTCTCTAGAGATGTACAGCCCCTTTTCGAGGATTGCTCCTCGTTTTATCCATCGCTGTTTTTCAGCTTGCATAGTGAGTGTCTGCATTGTTTTTAACATATCTAGATCTAAAGTTTCAGAGGGTTGTAATTCCTCATTTAAAAGAAATACTTCTGTGGCTGCTTGTTTTGCAGCTATATCAGCTCTCGCATTACCTTTTGAAATTCTATCTTGTTGCTTGGTGTGAGCTGTGCATTTACATATGGCTACTTTCCAAGGTAACTGAATAGATTCTAAAAGATCTAAAATAAACTGCGCATGATTTATAGGTTTTCCAGTAGATGTTATCATTCCCTGGTTTTTCCACTGTTGTGCAAAAAACATGTACAGTAGAAAAAGCGGACTGGCTATCAGTAAAAATGTTTATACATTTACCCTTTGCTAAGGTACAATCCCGTGTCAGGGCAATCAATTCTGCTGCCTGTGCAGATAAGTTGTGTGGTAAAGGTTTTGCTTCTATAATCCCAGTATCAGAGACTACTGCATATCCTACTAGGTTCTGTCCTGCAGGACCCCTTTTGTACGAACCATCCACGTAATATATCACCTCGGCATCATCCAAGGGGACATCCGTAAGATCTTTTCTAGGTAGTGTCTTTTACTCAATTACCTGCAAGCAGCTGTGCGGTGTGCTGTCTGCAGGGGTCAGGAGCAGAGTAGAAGGGTTTAAAGTCATGCATTATTCGATTGTCATATGAGGTTGGCTCAACAATATAGTAATACAGGAAAGATGCCTAGCAGGGGAAAGATATGCCACCTTTTCTTGTAGTAAAATAATCGCGACTGCATGAGGTACTCTCAAAGTGAGAGGGTGGAATACGACTACTGAGGCTGAAGCCTGTACTGCCATTGCAGCTGCAACTACTGTTTGTACACAGTGGGGTAAGGACTGTGCCACTGGGTCTAGTTGTGATGAGTAGTAAGCAATGGGGCATTACTTATCCCCATGCTGTTGTGTTAACACTGATGTTATGTAACCCTGCTTACAATCTACAGTTTGGAAAAAACGTTTATGGTAGTTTGGCAATCCCAGAACTAATGACGATGCTATTAACTGCTTTAGTTTATAGAAGTCAGATTCTGCCTCTGGTGTCCATTGTAGCAAATCCTGTGCTACCACAGGCTTTTTATATATAAGGTCAGTCAGAGGTGCAGATTCCAAGGCATAGTTTGGAATCCAGTTCCAGCAAAAATTAGTTGTACCCAGGAAGGACATTATTTCCTTCTTGGTAGTGGGTTTTGGTGCTTGCAAAATTGCTATTTTTCTGTTCTCATCTAATGTTCTACCTTCCTTGGATATTACATATCCTAGGTATTTTACTTGTTTTTTCCAAAGCTGCAGTTTACTTTTATTTACCTTATGTCCCTCAGTGGCTAAAAATCATAGAAGTGCTATGGTATCTTCTTTACAACCCTGCTGGGTGGGGGCCGCCAGCAAGATGTCATCAACATAAAGTAAAATCTGACTGCCTTTTGGTGGGGTGAACCCTGCCAAGTTGCTTGCCATTTCCTGTGAGAATATCGTTGGACTTTCACAATATCCCTGTGGTAGTTGCGTATATGTATAACTTTTCCCCTGAAATGTAAATGCAAACCAATACTGGCTGTCAGGGTGCATCAGTATCGAAAAGAACACGTTGTTGATGTCTACCACAGAAAAATACTTTTGTTGAGGTTTCAAATCATTCAACAGGGTGTGTGGGTCTGGCACCGTGAGTGCCCTTGATATTACTGCATCATTTACAGTTTGTAAGTCCTGGACCATACGCCATTCTCCATTGGCCTTTTTAACTGGAAATAAGGGTGTGTTATATGGTGAATCGGGAGATTCTACTAGTATCCCTCCTTTAAGTAAGGCTGCTATAATAGGCTTTACCC
Organism: Protopterus annectens; assembly: GCF_019279795.1. Taxonomy (NCBI): domain Eukaryota; kingdom Metazoa; phylum Chordata; order Ceratodontiformes; family Protopteridae; genus Protopterus; species Protopterus annectens. Next base: position 1,099,331,939 of record NC_056731.1, on the reverse strand, counting down.
CTGCCTCTGCATATTTTCTTAAGGGATACTGTCTTTTCTGTGGTCTGAATGCTGACTTTGGCGTGATAGTAACTGGTCCCACTGTACGAATGAGTCCTACATCTGATTTCCCTGTTGACCAGAGAGTCTCTGGTATGTCTCGTAAGGCATTCTTTTCCTCCTTTAATAGGAGTGTCAATCAGCTGTCCTCACTAGACTGCAAGTGCACAGCTGGGTTGGTCTGAGTTATCCAATTCAACTTTTGTGTTTGTATTCCTTGTTCTGACAGTTTTAGTCCTGTCTGTTTCTCCCATCTTGTGACTTTTTTCCTAGGTCTGCCCATTCTATGTTTCTGTTTTTGGTTAAGCTAACATGTGATCGATTAGATTTATAAAGTGCAAAGAATTCCTGGGGCAATGAACAGCTGGCTACACTGTTCCCTTCTGTGTCCCAGTACAGGTTACGCAATATCAATCTGTTTGCATGATTCTTAAATAATTCTTGCTCATATTCCTTATCTGGTCCTGGTGTGTTGCAATAATACAGGGTACAGTGCAACAGGTGTTGCTTATCAGTGTCAAGGGAGGGGAACTTGCTGATGGCTAGGTTCATTAACTCTTTGGTCACAGTCCCTGGGCCAGTCGAAACCAAGTCCTGGCTGTACCAATAAAACATTTCACCCTCCGATTGCACTACAAAGGTGTCATTTTGTCACTGTGCTTTCATACCCTGCATGGTTGGGACTACTGCTATACCAAATAGCTGCATGAGGTCTCTGCCCAAGAGGTTTACTGGGCATTTTGCAGGAACTACAATTTTGCTTCTTTGTGTCAATCCTGAAACTGGATCAGTTATTGCAATGTTACGGGAGAGAGGTTCCCGATACAGCTGTCCATTAGCTGCTTTGACCAGTATATAGTCAGGTGACTCTGTGTTTTCTGGTAGTTTGGAGGGGTGTATCAGGGTTCATGATGCCCCTGAGTCACACAAAAATTTGACCTCCCTCCCTTCTACCAGGAGTGTAACTTCTGGTTTCGTGTCTGCTAAATAGAGCTCCAAGCTCAATAAAACTAGGTCTAATATCTCATTTTCTTCATTGTCACTAACTTCCTGCACTTCCTCTACTCCCTCTATCACATTCTCATTTGTCCTTTCTTTGCTAGCCCCTTCTAGTGATTCCTGACTACCATATAGTCAGTCCTCACCCTCCTTGTCTTCCGTTGTTGCCTTCTTGTTTTTCTTGCAATCCCTTGCCAAATGTCCTCTTTTACCGCATTTGAAACATTTTCCCCTTTTTTCCGTCCTTCAAAGTCCTCTGATCGCTGATCAGATTGTTTGTTTCCCTGTGCATTTTTCTTGCCTTTTTTCCCAGACTGTACTACATAAACTTCTGCTCCATCTTCCACAGAAAATACTTGAGCTTTCTTTTTCTTTTTGCTATTAAAATGCCTTTCGGCATACCTAGCATATTCAAGTAATGACTGTAACCTGCTTGTACAATGGTCTACCATGTGTTTTGTAATAAAACTGCTTATAGGCATGCTACTGCCTTTTAAAAATGCATTCTTTAATTGCTGTTCATATGGGGAATCTTGTATTTGATCTTCAGGAACCTGCATTCCACAGTGATTATTAAAACATTCTAACAATCTGGCATAATACCGGTCAATAGTTTCACCTTCTTGTTGGATGCATTGATTAATGCAAGTCTAGTCTGCCCTAGGTTTCCATTTTTCAGAGATGCGGTTTGTAAGACCTTTTACTCTGGTGTCTAATTCTGCGCTGCTATGTGGGAGGGGTCTTTGTGCAGCGTCATGGGGATTCCAGTTACCACTAATCATGTACCAATCTGGCCCTACAATTTTTCTAACTACTTTTTCTATTTCTTCTCCGTTTAGGTTATAACTCAACCTCATTCCTTGTAAGTCTTCTGAGAATTTTCTAAAATTAACTTTTGGATGAGGGATTCCCCTCAGTGGCTTTCCGGATGTCTTCCGGAGTCCAGGGTCTATATACTAAGATAGTTGGGTCCTGATTGTCTTGACCTGCCTGAGGATTGGGTACTTCTATAAGCGGGCATATTTCTTCTTCTTCACCCATAGATTGTGAATTCTTTACTATTTTCCATAGCTCGATACCTTCTTCTGAACTACCTGTCTTTGTTCAGGACCTGGTCTCGATGGGATCTCTAATTTTAGTCAGTTTTAATTTCACAATATCTCTATCCACAGGATATAGTGGGGGTGGACTAACTTGTTCACTTGCTTCATATTCTGGTAAGGGAGGCGGAGGTGCCGATGCTATTACTAAGTTATTATCCTCCTTATCTAAAAACATTGCTTTCAAATCTTTGCCTTTTTGTTCCCTACGGTTTACTTCCTCCAGCCACCTGTGTGCCTGAGGAATTCCTAATCGATGTTGCTTTTTAACTCAACCCTTGGAATCATTTTTGAGCTGCTTGGTAAGTTTGATAAGCGAGGATTTCTCTAATTTTCCATCAAATTCGTATTTATTAACCCATTTTGAATAATATCTAACATTGTCAGCGCGCTGCGACTGCATATATTTTGCGTCTTCTGTTAACGGCGGGTTTTGGGGTCTTTTTGTGCAATTATTACCCATTTTGTTTTACCCTTTGATCGTTACGTAACGTTTCTTAATTTTTAATGTGGTACCAAGGATTTTGTTATAGTCTCTTCAGAATGACTGCCTACTTATTCTGTTTCTCCTGATCTATGACAAGACAGTAATCTTTTTTGTCCCTGACTTTGCAAGAAAAATACAGTCTGACAAAAACAATTCACATCTAGTCCCTGATCTAAAACAGAAAACAGAAAAAAGTAGATTCGACTTACCTGAGCCTACGTGATTGATCACCTGATTCGTGGAGACCCGTCCTTCAGTCACAGATCAGAAAGTGGCTGGCCTCTTTTGAATTACAATTCAGTCAGAGGACTTTCCATATAAGAAGAACCAATTTGGTTTCTTCCCTGTATGGTTTCAACCACCTGGCCGTCTGATCCAAGGTGAAGAGAGGGCTCCGGCTCTAAGGACCAATCTGTAAAAGGAAAAAACTTCAAAGACCAATGCACATTAGATTCAAGTAAGGCACCCTTTATTACTTGCAGCAAGGAGACAAAGCATGTAGGTACAAGGTTTGTCTAGTTCTTTGGTGATCAGTATATTATTCTTATACCGTTCTCTTCATGTCACACAGAAAATGTTACTATTCTATTGCTGACATAGTTGGACACAGCTTTCTGTATGTTTCACAGAAAATGTTACCAGACTTATTGCTGACATGGTCAGATTATTTGTCATCTTGCAAAAACATTTTGAGAAAAACAACCTGGCCTTGGGCTTATTTTTAGCCCACCTTAACATTTCAGTTCTTCAATTGTACAGTTCTAATACATGTGTTGCATTTTGTCTAGATTCAAGGTACATTTCTAGCTTTGGTACAAGTAATGCTGACTATGGTTTATACTTTCAAGCATCCATTGTTTTCTTTATCAAAGCTTCTAGCAGCTGCATATTTTTTCATGGCATAAGCAGAAATGAAATGCTTCTTATTATTTTCATGACATTAGCAGAAATTAATTGTCTCTTGTTAAGTTTCTAATAGTTGTGCAGATTCATGAAGTGTGAACAGAATAAATGTATTAACCCTTTTAAACTTCAAATGCACTAAGCATGCATATTACTATTATATATTTTTCTAACAACTGTATTCCTACATTTGCATCCTTTGTAACATCTCTAACTGCTATGCAAAATGATCTATGTGAACTGCACTCATACATATGTAACCACAGTCCTTTAATATATATGTTTTATTGCTGACCTGCATGGGATGCACATATTTACATTTGTAACTATAAGTGCATATAACATAGCTTTTCTCTCTGTGCTGACATTGAAAAGGGGTTATATGCCCAGCTGGACTTTTCCAGTAAACAAATATAAAATAAAATAAATAAATAAAAATCAATTAAATTCACATTATGCCAGAATTGAAAAAAAAGTAGATTGAAGTAACAGTATTTCCATCCTGTGTTGTGAATATTTTCTGATTTAGTAGTTAATGCAGTCACCTTACAAGAAAAAGGTCTGATGTTCAATTCTTGGTATTAACCTAAACACTGATGTTGTTTTATTTTATGTGAATTTTTCACAGATATGTTTTATCTGTATTAATCTCTAAGAAGTGGAGGGCTTGTGAGCTGGAATGAGTGTTGACTGGTATAAAGTGAATGCGTGATTTACAACAAACTTGATATCATAAGTTCATAGGTTCATATAAGGTTACTAGGCTAATGTCCCTAGAGCCCTTACAAGCCTAGTCATATTTATCCTGAGTTGCCCCAGTTGGTGGTTAGGTAAGTGAAGTTTGCAGAGGTAAGGATCTATGGTAGTTAGTAATGACATTCTCTGTCCAGGAGGGACATGGGTGGCACCCCAGGAGTGAATTTAGAGTCGCCCATCCATTGATCTAGGTTGCATTTGAAGAGGGTCAGGGAGAGGCTCTGTTTCACGTGAATTTGAAGTTTGTTCCAGAGAAGTGGCAGTCTCTGAGAGATGCATCTATCTCTTCAGCATGCCCTGTTCATGTCAGAGGCTAGGTTAAGATCCCTGGAGTGAGTGACCCTCATGTAGTTTGATTTATAAATGTGTAGCATTCCCATCAGGACTAGGTCAGAGACTGCCCTGTAAACCAGGCACAGGTCACCCCTTAGCAACCTGTAGGAGACAGAATACAGTCACAAGGCTTTCAGTCTTTCTGCATAAGTCTTGTTTTGTGTAACCTGTAATTTCTTGGTGAGAAACATCTCGTGGTCTCTGCAATTGTTGCAGGTATCTGGTGAGGTACATGCAGAAGGGAGCATTGTACTCAATTACTGGACTGATGAGCACCAAGTGTAATGGAATTATAACATTCTTAGGTCTAGATGTGTTACCTTTACATATAAGATGTGCCCCATAGAAGGATTTCCTTACTACTGTGGATAACTGGTGGTCACTGTTCACGTTGCTATCAACCTGAGTTCCCAGATCATGTACCACTAGGTCTACACTTTGCTGTCTATAATGTAATTAGCAAAGGTGTCAGCTTTCCCAAAGGGAATAATAAAGCATTTTTTTTGCATTTAGCTTTAATTGGTGGCTTTGGCACCAATTATTTATCTGAGTTAACCCTGTCTGCTGTATATTAACATCATTGGGGGACTCAATGATTGCTCCCAATTTGCAACCATCAGCGAACTTGGTCAGCAACAGGCCATCCAATTTTGCCTGGACTTCTGAGAAATAAATTCTGAACAGTGGTGACTGGTCTTTTGCTAGAGGTGAAGTTACCCACTTTTACAGTATGTGTCCTGTCAGTGAGCCAGTTGGCTACCCAACTGGTAATGTAGGAGTTAAGTCCCAATTGGGAGAGTTTCTCTACATTACCTGAGTGGGCAGATTGTTTCAAATGCTTTGGCTAGGTCAAGATAGGTGGTATGCACTGTCCTTCCCTCATCGAGGGCCTTGGAGAGTTTCTGGAAGAAGTCAACCATGTTTAACAGGCATGCTCTACATTTAACAAATCCAAACTATTTTGGGGCCAGAGTTTGAAGATTATCTATGTTCTTGTTAATAAGGTCCATAATGATTCTTTCCATGGCCTTGCAGATGAGACTAGTCAACTTATGGGTCTATAATTTCCAAGGTCAGTTGTTGGTCCCCCTTTGTGAAGAGGGATTACTGTTGCTGTCCTCCATTCCACCAGAACATAGCCAGTTCACAGGCTATGGTTAAACAGAGATCCAAGTGGGTCTGCTAGGTCATGTTTTAATTTGTTTAAAAGGCAACCTGGGATGTTGTCTGCTCCCATTAATGCATTTTTGGCCTTGGAAAGCCCCAAGATGACTTGGTCTCTTGAGATAATAGGCTTGTGGTTTAAATGAAACCCATTAGGAGTGAATGGATGAAAGCATTAACTAATAAACCATCTTTTCTGGATTTACCTGCTGGAGTGTACTGTTAAAGGATGAAGTGAAAAAAAAATACTGAAAATCATAGAACAAAACATCAACTACAAATATGACATGCTCTGACAGATAATCTTGGAGCAGTCAAATAAAACATAATGTTTTTGCAGGGGGATACGTCCCCTGGCATCCCTATATATGATCCTCTATTTATATATTCCAACTCTGAGATGACACAATGCCGGGGAAAGGGCAGATCCCCCAAATCAGTATTATGTCAGTCTCGCACCACTGTCAACAATTTTCCTGTTAACCAAAAAGTTGTTCAATTAAGGGAAACCATATTATATATATATATATATATATATATATATATATATATATATATATATATATATATACGATTGAGCTTACAGATATGAGGCTTGTCCATAGGTACATCTAAGGTGACATACATCAGCAGATAGTGTAGAGTGGAACTATGGGATGTGTACTGGGTGGGAAAGGCTTCATAATGGTACTGTCTCTCTCACTGTCTGTGTCTCTCTTCCCCATGTGTATGTGTGTGCATGTTTGAATTATTGTTGTATGTTGGCCTTAGATACGTGTGCATATCACACAAAACAGATGGGGACTTTCCACATATCTGCCACCTACAGATGGCTGTGAGTTTTCCTGTCCAGTGTGTGTGTGTGTGTGTGTGTGTGTGTGTGTGTGTGTGTGTGTGTGTGTGTGTGTGTGTGCGCGTGTGTGTGTGTGTGTGTGTGTGTGTGTGTGTGTGTGTGTGTGTGTGTGTGTGTGTGTGTGATAGTTCTGGCAAAGTTTAGCGCTCATACACACACACACACACACACACACACACACACACACACGCACACACTCTTTTGTTTACTGTGATAGTCCAATTGGGCAAAACCCCTTTTCTGTGAGGGCTCAAGGAGAAAAGTTTCAATGTAGTAAGATAATTTAGGCATTAATAAATGGCAGACAGTAACAAAACAGAATGTGTAGCACAGCATTATATATATGGTACATTTAAGTAGCAGTTGGGAGATCAGTTATAAAGGTTTAACTAAGGAATTAATTCAATGTGAGTGATTTAAAAATATAAGTTCCATTCCATAAAATATACAAGTACAGACATATCAAGAGTAGTAGCAGTGAACTGCAGGCCTAGTGAAGAGAACTATCAATAATGTGGTGGGAAAGGTACTCCAAAAACATTCGTGATGGAGGGCTGTGAAAGAGGTCCTGTTAGCTGATAAGAGAAAGAGTGAAGAGGAGAAAAAGAGGTAGGGAGACAGGTTTAATATACACTGCTATAGTTGTTGCTAAGTTATGTTGGGAGATATGTTTTTTGTATTTATTTTAGGCAAAGCTGGAGAGTTTAAATTTACTCATTTGCCTTGGTTATAGTGGAATGGTGTTACATATGTTTGATATGGGGCATGAGAACACATAATCTCCTGCTAGATTGTTGGATATGGTTATGTTCCATAGGTGTTTATCTCTTGAGTGAGGAGTTCTTTTTGGAGTACACTGTAGGAGAATATGGGCTGGACTAGGGCATTTTTCTGGACTGTAGATGGTGTGAGTGGTTATTAGATGGAAGCAATCCAGGTATGTTACATGAGAGGTTGTAGCAGTGAATTTTGGGGTGCATGCATTACTCCTGATAGTAAAAGTGGGTAGATGGTCACTTAGATTGTCAAGAAGGGAACCTGCTGAGTAATTTTGTTTGAGGTGTTTGTAATAATCCTGTCTAGAGTTCTTATTCTATTACTATTACTATTTTTACTGAATCTAGTTATGGAATTTGAGTTGACTGAAACCACAGAGATGGATGTCATTATTTATTTATTTATTTATTTATTGTATTTGTTTACCGGGAAAGTCCACTGGGCCTAGGTGAGTCCATTTTCAGTGGAGGCCCAGGGAGAAAAGCTCCACATAAAAGTCAATATTACAGAAATACAAATATCAAAAATGTAGCACTATTTACAGTTTTTTAGCAATTCCATTGCAGTTTTATGGTAGTCCATCAATGATATTAACATGTACTTTTGGTCATATAGATGCCATAGACATTACTGGTTGGGAAGCAGAAAAAACAGTAACACCGTATACAATTATTTACATGCATTTAAATCTGTGTAGGCAATGTAGTAACAGTCATAGGTATGACTGCAAACCTGCTAAGAGTGCATACCTGTAGCCCCAGAGAGTGGTTTGTATAGGCAGTGTAGTACCAGTCATAGGTATGGCTGCAGACCTGCTAAGACTGCATACCTGTAGCCCCAGAGAGTGGTTTGTATAGGCAGTGTAGTACCAGTCATAGGTATGGCTGCAGACCTGCTAAGACTGCATACCTGTAGCTCCAGAGAGTGGTTTGTATAGGCAGTGTAGTAACAGTCATAGGTATGGCTGCAGACCTGCTAAGAGTACATACCTGTAGCCCCAGAGAGTGGGAATAGTGAGAAGAGTGAAGAGTTATTTTTGGCATGGGCATACCCAGCAGGTAGACAGGTGTTGTCTGAGGGATTTTTTAAAGAGAGCAGGGTATGAGATTGAGGTTATTGAGGTTGGGAGGTTATTCCAAAGTTTGGAGGTAGTGAAGAGGAATCATTTTTAACTGCTGTCCAATCAATGTCAAAGTTCCCTAGAACTGGGGTTTCTTGGGAAATGTTGTTTAATACCCATGAGAGGAGTTCCTGGGTAGTGTAGGTAGCAGATATTGCCTGGGGGATGTAGACTCCTACTAAGGTTGCATTTCTCTGTTCATTTATTTTAAGAAAATACATAAGAATTTCTAAATTACCAACAAATGGAAAGGTAAGTGGATGAATAGAGAAGTTAAGATTTTGTTTTGGTACTCCACCTGCTTTTCTCATTTTTCTGTCACATCTGATGATGTTGTAGACTGCTGGGAATGTCTAGTAGGTGGTGAGCAACTCAAGCGTGTGCATCAGGCAGCTTGTTGCAAATGTTTCTCAGATTAACACTGAAGAGGAGCAGTCCAATTGTATTCTTTGAGTGGGATAATGAGGTTGGAAGATGACGTTTTTGGAAGTGAGGTCCTGCATTAAAGTGTACATCACTTGATAGAATTACCTTCATGAAGTGCAAGTGATTCACTTTATGTTTTAAACATTTTCATGATACATATGGGATTGAGATGGAAAGACTCCAGTAGTGGCAAAAGAAGAGCTCATCTCAAGCTGACTATAATAAAAAATCTGAAATACACCAAGTGAATCTTAAAAGAGTTCACTTTCAACAAAGTGATTTTTTTTTACATAATAGCTTCTTTATAACAAAACAGAGCAATGGTGTGTGTTATGTGTCTGTGTATAATCATATGATCATTTCTGTTAGCATTAATTTGTGAGAGGTTGTGGAATAGCAGGGACTAGAAATTTGCACTTCCCCTGTTATTATGCAATCTTTAGTTGTTATGTATAGTTAGCAGGGAGTATGGGGACACAGGAGGGCTTGCCCCCTTTCTAAAATAATGTGAGTGTCGTAGGGTTTCTTATATTGTTTTGAGTTTTAGTCCTGTGGGTTTGATATTCTTCTCTTCACTGTTTCATTGTTCTGGTAAATCAATATTATGAAGTACATCAATATATGCACACACACACACACACACACACACACACACACACACACACACACACACACACACACACACACACACACACACACACACACACACACACACACACACACACACACACACACACACACACACACACACACACACACAAGTTCATATATGTATATACTTTTACACAGATATAGATCTAGCTGCGTACTATAGCTTTTGAGCGCCATCACAAGCATTCTTCCACAGCTTCTGACTATATTTATATTTCAGAATAGCAGTCCTAATTTACTTACTGAGCCTTTCAACTGTGATAAATAAGTCTATAAAGTACAAGGCAAATATTTTACATTATATTTTGTTGCATTATATGGCCAAAGCAGCAGCATAATTTCAGAAGCTGCTAGAAACCTACCCACAATGATATCGACATTCATGGAAAAATGGAAATGAGGACAGCGATGTTTGACTTGGCATCAAAATCCAGTGCTTTTAATTCTCTAACATTTCAAACATATTAATACTGTACAATCTGTATGTATCCTGTTTCTGGGAATATTAAAGTTGACACTGGTTTCAGACTCATTTGGAAGAAAAATACATATCCATCCATCCATCAATGCTTTTTCCCATTTTTGCACACGGGGTCAGGCTGTCACTTCAACACTGACAATCAATAAGTAGGTGAAATGTAAAATGACATGGAGATGAGCCCAAGATTTAAGTGAAACACTACTCTACTGAAAATGATGCAGAACCAGTATCCACTCCGTGAAAGAAACATAATATACTGAAAATAAGAAAATAAGTTGCAGTGGAACTAAAATGTAGCATCTGCAGGTAAATGAAGACATTCTGTACTTTTTGTGTCTGTAATTTCTCAATTGTGCTGAATACAGGTACTTTAGAAAACAATGAATTGCTGTGCAGTGATGAATGCCCTCTGCCATCTGAGTAAATGAATTAATTAGCCCTTTCTTTATTTCATAATGCTTAAAAATCTGAAACATGCAGATCAGTCTCTGTGGCATTTTGGAGGCATGCTCACAGTGATGTATGAAATAAATCTCTATGGTTCCTTTCTTTGCATGTGCATATTTTAGACAAAAGGGTTAGATGGATGATGCAAAATGATACAGTCTGATATGCAGCACTGAACTGACATTTGACAGATTAATTTATTCATTCATTTTTAGTGTCTGTTTTATTCATTTTTAAGGTTGTAGGGGCCCAGAACTCAGTGTTCAGGAGCAAGAACACACAAACATTTACACCTAGAACCAGTTTAGAACATTGGCAATTCACTTATATGCATACTTTTGGGAAGTAGAAGTAAAAACAGACTACTTGTGGATTAGAGGATGTGTCGTATTCAGTTCAGAGTAAGACAAGCAATGAGGGAGTTCTAACCAGAGGAGCGTTTTTTTTAGGGCTAATCAATGGCGTGACCTGTATGGTAGGTTTGCTGCGAATTTTGTAATTTTTTTTTGTCCCAAAACCACCAAATCTGCAATAGTCTCATACCATTTACAGAACCCCTCGCTAGTATAGACCCTTTATAAAGCAAAACATTAGTACAGACACTGTTTAGAGCACCCAGTTATACACACATCAAATCCCTCCATTTTCTCTCCACACTGTGAAAACAGGATTTAACCTAGCATTATAGATGGCCAGTTTCCCTCCATTTCTCCTACCAGCCTGATTGACATGAGTATCCTGAGGCAGTGTAGCAACTGCCTAATGTACACTGACAACCTCTACTCCTAACATCACCCAAGTACAATTTGTGAGAGATGCATCTACACTAAGACTCTGTTATCCTTGCTCTCTCGCTCACAGAACAATGACACTGAACAGGTCGTTAGCTACATACTACACCTCCTACGTAAATCATGCACTCAACACATAAACCATCATACGTGGAGGTGTTCAACAGAAACCTACTTAAACACCAGAGACCTTCAAACACAAAAAGGATACACCTAATGCAGCAACTACAGCACTCAATGCACATAAAACACAAGCACTAGTGTATAACCAAATAAGCCCCTAAGGCAAAGCACACCTAAACCAAATTTTTTAGTCATAGGTGACTCTATTGTGAGACACACAGATGTCCCACTCACCAGGATGGACAAGGAGAAAGTTACTGCCAGCTGTCTATCAGGTGCCAGGATCCGTCAGATCACACATGCACTCAAGTCTCACAAAAACAAATAGTGTTATGACTCCGTCATAGTTCATGTTGGTGTGAATAAATTGAGAGGTACCTCACTGGACTATATGAAGAGAGACATGATTGAGCTCTATGAATATGGGTCCCAGGCAGGTATGTCCATAGCCTTGAGCAGCATTCTACCCTCACCTAGGACGATACCACAATATAAACAAAAAAGATTGACTTCAGCAATTGGCTTAGTTTCTGGTGTCATTCTAAAGGAATCCAGTTCCTGTCACATGGTTGATAGACCACGCTGCTTTGCCAGAGATGGCCTTTACCTGTCACCTCTAGGCTTTCGGTTACTGGCTAAGGCACTTATAGTTCATAGTTTAGTACTAAGCTAACTGCCCTTGTGAGCCATTTTAAGCCTAGCCAATTATCCCTTGTGAGACTCAAACCCAACACCTTGTGTTTGTAAGGAAAACACCTTAGCCATTAAGCCACCCTCCCAACCTCTCCCATAATGCCTTTTTTAGGCAAGGTCTAAAGAACAAAATTTCCGACATGAAAATATCACTCACAAATAAATTAAAGGTTATGCTGCTAAATGCTAGGAGTTTAAATCAGAAACTGCACTCTCTGGAAGCACTCCTTTCCCTGGAGGATGTTGATATCTTTGCAGTCACAGAAACTTGGTTCAGGGCTAGAAAGAGTACCCCAGCCTTGCAAGGCTACAATGCCTTCCACAATTTCAGACCACAAAATGAACATGTGAGAACCAAAGGTGGAGGTGTATCTAACTTTACCAAAGATAAATACACCTCTAGACTGATTAGTCAGGAAAACTGCATGGAGTTAATCCAAGTTCAACTTACTGTGGGTAAGACCCCCCCCCCTTCAAGCCTTCATTAGCTATAGGCCATCTTCAATGAACCAAGATTACCCACGCTGTTCATTTGGACCTACTTGAATGAATCAAATTACAACCAAACACTCTAGTCATGGGAGATTTTAACTATCACTCCATTGTCTGGGAAATATATATGAGTACCAACATGCTCGCACAAAGGTTCCTGGACTTTGTTAACATTAATGCCCTATAACAAATAGTATGCAACCCCACAAGGGGCTCAAATGTTCTCATCCTGGCCCTCACCAACATGAGTAACCATTGCACCACTACAAGTATAGGACCCTCACTGGTTAAATCTGATCACAAATCAGTCACATCTGAAGTAGCTATAACACTTGAACCCCTCTTATGTGAAATCAAGCTAAACATTTCACCAAAGCTAATTATACCCTCCTAAGGGATGGCATAAATAATTTCCACGCTCCTGTTTCCATAGATGGCATTGTTAACTATACTAAGGTATACACAAATGCCCTGTACAAACACTTATACAAATCTATTGACACAGCTGTACCTGATAGGATCAAAACAAGATTATCAAGAAAAAACAAGCCTCTCTGGTTGACATCCATCTAGCATTAATAATTTATACAACAAGAGGAAGAATTTTCTGTCTAAGAATTAAAAAGAGAGGTCCTAGTACTGGAAGAACACCCTCCTCTGCTTGAACAAACAAATAAGACAACTTGTAAAACCCTCTAAGGGCAACTTCAAATAAAATAGCAACCATAGCTAAGGATAACCATAAGACATTCTTCAGCTAAATCTGTAACCTAAAGTTAGGACCTAGATATGTGCTGAATTAGCTGTGGGTGGCATCACACACACACATACTGATCCTGCGAAAATAGCTAACTTATTAGCTGACAGGTTTAGTGAAAATTTCACCCCCTGTCTCCTCCAAACAGTCCACAAAGCATTCCCTCTAAATCTCTCCCACTTTGCATCTCCAAAAAGCAAGTTATTAATGCTCTCTCCAAGGCCAAAAATACAGCCTCTATGGGACCGGATGGCATCCCAGGTTGCATTTTAAATGGTCTAAAACATGAGTTAACAACTCCATTAGGTACTCTCTTCAACCACAGTCTGAGTACTGGTTTTGTCCTGCTGAATGGAAAACAGCAACCATCATCTCCCTTCATAAAGGGGGTACAGCAACAGACCCTTGGAACTACAGACTCATAAGCTTAACCAGACTTATCTGTAAGGCCATGGAACAAATCATCATGGACCTTACAAATAAGAATATAGGTGATATCCAAACTCTTGATCCAACATGGTTTGTTTTATTTTTTCAAATTCAGCTCATGCCTGTTAAACCTGCAAACCTTCTTCAAAAATGTCACCAGAGCCATAAATGAAGGCAAATCTTTATATACTACTCCTTGACTTAGCCAAGGTCTTCAACACAATTCCACATTTGGGCATCATTGATTAACTTTCCCAGTTGAATATCAACCCTTATGTTGTCAGGTGGGTTGATAACTGGCTCACTGACAGATCGCACAGTCAGTGTTGGGGACTTTACCTCAAACAGCATACCTATCACCAGTGGAGATCCACAGGGGTCAGTGCTGGGCCCCCTATTGTTTATAATATACTTCTCAGAAGTTCAGGCCAAAACAAAGGGGCTGTGGATGACTAAGTTTGCTGATGACTGCAAATTAGGTGCAATCACTGAATCCCCAATCAATGTCAATATACTTCAAGAGGGACTTACACAAACCAAAGATTGGTGCCAAAGCCATGGACACAAACTCAATGCTAAAAAATGCATTATTATCCCTTTGGTAAAAACAATATCCCTGCAGACTATCATATAAATAATAATACTCTAAGTAACAACTCAGTAGTGAGAGACTTAGGAAAGCAAGTTGACTGTAGCCTAATCTTTAACCACCATGTGTCTACTTTGGTAAGAAAGGCATTCTACGTCACACACCTCATTTGCAAAGGCATTGCCACAAGAGTGAAAGAGGACATAACACCTCTGTACTCAACCGTTATCAGGCCAATAATTGAGTACAATGCTCCCTTTGGTATGTACCTTACCAGGCACCTGCAGCAACTTGAGAGACCTCAGAGATTTCTAACCAAGAAAATTCAGGGTCTCCAGCACATCATACACTTACAGACTGAAGTCACTGTCACTGTACTCAGTAGTGTATAGATTATTTAGTGGAGACCTCTTCCTGGCCTACAGGGCAATCCTGGATCCAAACCTAATGGAAATGTTACACATCTGCAAGTGAAATGGGACAAGGGTCACCCACTCCAGAGACCTTAACCTGGCCTGAGACATAAATAGGACCTGATGGACAGAGAGAGATATGTCTCTCAGAGGTTACCACACCTCTGAAATAGGCTACTAGTTCACATCAAACAAAGCTCCCCTATGACCTTGTTTAAGCATAGCCTGGTTGACTTGATGGGAAACTGTAAATTCCTGCCGGGGATTTCACCTGTGACCCTCCTAGATATGGGCAGTCATTGCTAACTAAGATCTTGAGTTTAGGCAAATCCTACAGTACAGTATGGTACACAATACTAACCTGCAGTTCTCCACTGAGCTGTGGTCCACCACCAAATTAAGGAGTGATTCATAAAGGGGTTTCACTCCTTAGACATGATAGCAGAACAGGGGATATGGTGCTGTGCATGCCCCTATTGGCAGGAGTTTGACAGCATTGCTGGGAGAGGATGGTAAAAATTTGGTTGTCACAGTAGATTTGCCAGCTCCACAGGAAACTCTTTTGCCAGTAGAGTTTTTCTTGCCATGCAACAGAGATGCTTTCTATTTTTTCATTGTGCTACTATGTTGCTCAACTCTGTCTGCAGTGCAGCATAGCAACAGTGGAGGGGGATTGCACTGCTGTAAGGGGTAGTGCCATTGGTTAGTACAGAGGTGACTTCCAGTAAGATAACTTGTTTGGTCCAGTTGATATTCTGATGCACTCAGTTTTCTGAATAGTGTACTGACAGGGAGGAGGCCTCTTGTATATGTACTCTGTGCATGGAGTACAGTGGGTACACAGTGGGTAAGATGGTGTATAATGTCTTATCTCATTGTGTCAGAAATTGTCTGATACTGATTGCTTAAATTATAATTCAGTTAAAATTGTTTATTAGAGTGTGTTTTAAGTTGACACCTGAAGCTTATAGAAAAAAGTTTCATGACCATAGTCACAAGGCAAATGAAAGTGTGTGTGATTATTTTTCTGAGTTAAGCACTTATTTTAATAGGTGGGTGAGTGGCTATGATCAGTTCACCACTTTTGAAGGGCTAGCAGACCTTTTGTTGATGGAACAAGCCCTTAGCACTTTGCCTGAGGACATGAGAATCTGGTTGGTAAATAGCGAATGCAATACCACAGATGAGTTGGGGAAAAAAGGAGACCTATACCTAGCAAGCAGGGCATCACTCCACAGGAAAGGGATACCCACTGCTGCACATGGATCTAAGGGAACCCATGGTGGGCAGCCTAAACCACCCCAACAGAGTCTGCCAGTAACGGAGGAGGCCACTAGTTCTGGTATGGCCAGGGTCAAGGGTTAAATGTTTTAAATGTAACCAGTGGGGCCATGTAGCAGATAGATGTCCATGGAGGCAAGGTGGAGAACAAAAGGTGGGAGTTTCAGTAAGTGGGAATGACAGAATGCCAGTGGTAAGTTGTCTGGAGACAGCAAGGGTAACAAACTACCACAGTATGTTATATCCTATCTTACTAGATAGGAAACAGGCCAAAGCTAACAGAGACACAGCCTCTGACCTAACCATTGTGAAGCCTGCAATGGTTAAAGAGGAGCACTACTTGCTTGGGCAGTCTACTCCAGTCAGAGGTTTAGAAGGAACTCCACTCCAAATACCTGTGGCTAGAGTTCACCTTGACTGAGAGGGTGGAAAAAGAAGCAAGCAAGCAAGTAGGTGCGTTTGAGGATATCCCTGCAGATGTCCTGATAGGGAATGGATTGATAATGCCATACCTTGTGTGAATGCAGTTTCATGCAGTCAGGCTTGGTGACAGGCATGTGGATCTGGTAGCTGAAGGGGTCCTAGACAGATCACACACTTGAAGTCAGGACTGGTGAGGTGGTTACTTCAGGGAGGGAGCTACCCTGTAACAGTGAGACTGAAGGTAAGTCACAGCTGCTTGTAGGTACTGATGTTTACTTGGGCAAAGTGACTGCAAGGGCAGAGGTGAGTAGTAGTACCCAGCCTGACAGTGAGGCACTGCAGTCAGAGGATACCAGACTTCCTGCGGAAAGGGAGCTGGGAAGAGTTACCAAGAAAGAGTCAAGACAGGCTCAGCTCTCAGACACAACATTACAAGGCTTGAGGGAGGTAGTTAGGGAGGCACCTGATTCTCATATAAAGGGGGAATCTGTATACTGGGATAACGGGTTACTGTATAGAGAGTGGGCCCCTAAGGGAGGGCTAGAGGATGAGAGAATACAGCAGTTGGTAGTGCCCAGAGCCTACTGTCTGGCACTTCTAGCCATAGCCCATGACATTCCCTTTGCAGATCATATGGGCATAAAACATACCAAGAGACATATTATGTAGAACTTTTATTGGCCTGAGATTTCCAGGGATGTAACAGGGTACTGCAGGAACTGTGAGCAGTGCCAAAACGTAGGCAAGGCAGGAGACAAGGTCAAAGTCCCTTTGATGCCTTTGCCTGTGGTTGAGGAGCTATTTCAGAGGGTAGCTATGGATATTGTGGGGCCTCTGAGTACCCCAAGTTCCACAGGAAAGAAGTATATCCTAGTGGTAGTAGATTATACTACCAGATAACCCGAGACAGTGGCTCTGTCCTACACTGAAGCAGAAAAGATGACAAATACTTTGGTAGAGACTTTCAGCAGGGTAGGTTTCCCAAAATAAATACTGATTGTACTGATTGACAGAGGTGCCAATTTCATGTCAGACCTGTCGGCTTGTCTGTGGAGGTACTGTGGGGTGAAGTACCAAAAGACCACCCAGACTAATGGTCTGGCGGAGAGGTTAAACTTTACACTAAAGACCATGCTATTGGCATTTGCAGACCAGTTCAAAAAGGATGGGACAAATATTTGCCCCATCTGTTGTTTGCTTACAGAGAGGTGTCCCAGGAATCCACAGGTTTTCACCCTTTGAGTTCTGTATGGGCATATGATGAGGGGACCTCTAGATTTGATTCACAATGAGTGGGAGAGTGAGTGTGAATCCCACAAGGAGTCTGTTGTGGCATATGTGCTAAACCTCAGGACAAGGCTCAGGGAAGTCATGTGCATGGCCCAGGAAAACCTGGCAGGAGCCCAACAGCAGAAAAATGTCTGGTATAACAGGAATGCTCGGTCCAGAGAGTATGCTGTGGGATATCAGGTTATGGTTCTCATTCCTGTCAGACAAAATAAGCTGCAGGCAGCTTAGGAGGGATCCTACAAAGTGGTAAGGAAGATCAGTGATGTTAACTACATGAATCCAAAACCAGGAAGCAGAGCGACAGCAAGTATTAGGTGAAATACAACGTCCTTTATTTTAGATAGAACAAAAACTCTTAAACACTCTTAAACACAAGCGCTTTCACTCAGAAAATTCTGAGCTTTGTCAAGTGATGCCATTTTATTACACAAAGTGCCTTATATACCTTGGCAGCCGTTCCATAAATTGAAAAAACCTGCTGCTAATTAGTACCTTAAAGGGAAACTTCAACCTTTTATACATATAATAAAACAAAAATAGATTGCAATTGCTTCCAAAGCTAAAAAATAGACCATAAAAAAGTCTCATATATTAAATATACAAACTCATTAAAACCTAATAAATTGAAGTACCATCCATCAGTAAAAGAATGCTGGGTAGTTAGAAAATGTAAAATGTACTTCCTAGTTAATAATAACATGTTAAAATGTAATGAACATTAGCTCAATACTGAAATATAAACCATCATTTAGTTTGGTGCTACTTTTCGTTTGGTTTTTTGATGTTAACTACATGGCAGAACTGCTAAGCAGGAGGCAGGGGCACAAACTGTACAATGTTAACATGATCAAACCATATCATGATAGAGAGGCCCTTGTGCTAAGTAGTTGCAGTAGAAGGTAGGAGGAGTCTCAGGGGGATCTATGGCTACAGGCAGCCAGCCAGCAAAATCCCAAGTTACTATGGTGGAGCCTAAGGTTGCACGCATATGATATGACAGTGCAACACTTTAATGGGGTCAGCAATACCAAGGCAGCTGGGATCTCAAGACAGGGTACGGGGTAATGTATTCCCAGATAGGCTCATCCCTCTCAAGAAACATTTCTCAAGGATCACTTAAAAAACTAGCTTGAGTATTTAAAGTGGTGGAGAAGTGTGATGAAAGGAGGTACTGACAGCATAGCTAGCTGGAATTTTGTAAATAATTATATGCCATTTGTGAATATCAAACTAATTTATACAATATGCTTGTGTTAAAATGTATTAGAACTGTATGTCATGCTTATATAAAACTGCTCTGTACAAATGTTTGTGTTAAAAAGGTATTTGTAAAGTGCTTATGCGTAAAATATATCCACAGTGTGCCCTACTTGAAGAGAACAGAAATGTAAATGCACTATTGTAACTGTTTAAATGTATATGTTAACAGAGGAAACCAGAGGGTTAATCTCAGTCCAGCAAACGTTAGAAAAATATTTCAAATTAAATTACTTTATAGGCTATCAATGCAGCTAGAGACACAGAGTCTGTTCTAGGAAGCTTTCTGTATTCTCTTCAGGGTGAACTAATTGCTACTTTAGAAGCACGAAGGAATGCAATTGTTTTATGACTTACGGCATCTGCCAAAGATCTGAGCAAAAGTCCTTGTATGAGTATTTTTACAGGTGCTAAATGCTGCCAGCTTCAACAATGGAGAGTTTGCCTGGGAACTAGAAGTCTGATGACAACAAGTGATGTCATCCTGCAAGCTATCCCAGCAGTAATATTTTAGATATTATTTTGAGAAAACTCTTAGTGAGACAGGGCATTCTGCATTCTGTCTTGGACCTGACAACAAGAACCATTCACCACATCTGCCTTGCTCTAATGAAGTAAGGTTCTAGGGAACAGTATAACTCTCTTAGATACAGTCAGAAATATAGCGAAGCTTAGTTTATATTTTGTTTTTCTTTATTTGTGTGAGCTTGTACTGCAATGTTATTTTAAATATGTCTTGTGGTTTTGAACTCTGATGTCACTGTGAATATATGTTTAGTATTGTCTTGTTCTTTTATTATTTATTACTAAACATATTTAAACCTTTCATTGTAGCTGATATGTGTAGAGATATTTAAGTTTTGAGAGTACTTGCATATTTATTTGGTGACACTGCGTGGGCCACTCCTAATAGCCTTGCTCTTGGTCAAACTACCATTTCTATTAGTATTAATATTACACAATTCAAAAATTAAAATAAACCAAGACACGAACGTACATATAATAATTTATTACTGAATAAAACAAGACATCTAAAGATTTCGAGCATAAAACTCTTTCTCAATACAATAAAAATAAAAACCTTAAACAACTTTTATGTTATAAAGATATGCATTCTAAGGTACAAAGGGTACAAGTTTCAAAGAGAAATACTGTCCCATGCTATAATTGCATCTGTTATAACTATATCAATACTGATATAGAGTTTGAACATCCAATCTTAAAAAAAGAGCTTTATATTTAGAAATTTTACTAAATGTACACTGACAATGTCATTTATCTTGTGAACTGTGTGAAATGTACCTGTTTTTATACAGATAAGACAAACTGTAAGTTTAAAGAAAGGATAGCTTCACATCTCTTGGAAATATGCAGAGGGGTAGAGACTAATGCCCTATGTAAGCATATTTTGAATAATGGGAATGACCATATGTTCAAATTCAGAGTGTTGCAAAGGGTGTATTTAGGTAAAAGAGGGGGTGACATCATAAATAAAACTGAACTTTCTGAGTACAAATGGATACATTTTTTAGAGCTGGTATGCCACCGGGGCTCAGTAAAATCAATAGTATTAAACCTGTATTGAAGATGAGATAGTGCCATGCTTAGTTTGATTATATTGTGTTTGAATTCTAATTAGTGTTTTACTCTGTATGGCTAGCTGAAATTATTTAAAGACTTAAATTGGGTGCGATTTTATTGCATTGAGAAAGATTTTTACGCTAGTAAGCTTTACATGTCTTGTTGTATTCAGTAATAAATTATTATATGGACGTCCATGCCTTGGTTTATTTGAATTTTTGAATTTTGTTGCTTCTCTGAGGCATCTTTAGCTGTCTACCCTAGTTTGTTGTGGATTTTAATATTACACAGTAAAACTGGACACCCTTTGTTAAGGGCCCTAAACTAGCTGAGAAGGAGTGACTGGTGGCAGTTGAGACAATCTTATAGTCTGAGCTGAAGGGGACATAGCTAGTAAACCTGTGCCAGCCTTTCCCAGGTGTGCGTGTTTGTAAATCAAATTTCAAAGAGTGTGTGTGTGTCAGCTACTTGGGCAGGGACATGAAGCACTGATGGACGGAAAGGATGCTGGAGGTCTTGGCTTGGTCACTCAGCTAAGATCTCAACTCTATAGCTATGCCAGTGGGGAGTCTTACTGGGAATCTGGAGGAAAAGGAAGAAACCAGACCTGGACTGACTGTGGTCTCTGTGTGCTCTTAAGGGAAATTGCACTTAATTCAGAGACCTGCATCTGGAAATGTGTTTGTGTGTGTGTGTGTGTGTGTGTGTGTGTGTGTGTGTGTGTGTGTGTGTGTGTGTGTGTGTGTGTGTGTGTGTGTGTGCATACCTATTATCCTCTCAGTGAATGTCACCCACTGTTGCCAGTGGTGAGGATTGAGGATCCTTGATTACTGGTTGGCAGTGGTGGGTCATCACAGT
Organism: Protopterus annectens; assembly: GCF_019279795.1. NCBI lineage: Eukaryota > Metazoa > Chordata > Ceratodontiformes > Protopteridae > Protopterus > Protopterus annectens. The sequence continues at coordinate 1,099,310,426 of NC_056731.1, read as the reverse complement.
ATATACCCTCCTTGCTAAGTGTCCTCTCCAGTGAGCATGTCAATGATGTCTTTATCACAACCATTAACCTCAATTGACATGTAATATCATTATATACTTGCTCAGGAAGTGTAAACAGCAGTACATACTGTCCTGCCTACATATGTGTATAATGCTTTGCTACTGACTTGTCTTGGAAGTGAACATACATTAACACATCCTTCCCTGGGAACATTTCCATGTTTATCATGCCCTCTTCCTCTGTATCCATTCCTATAATTCATTTCAGTGCACATTTTCATCAGCTTAGTTTCCCTGCCCAGTGTACCTTTCTTTGTAGTTGCCATTGCTGTTTACCCTCCCCTTCATTATTTTGTTCTGCAAATCATTTTTTAGTGTACATTGCAGTCAGTACACTTTTCTTTACTGTATTATTTCTGCTGCTATTGCAATATTTTCAACCCTGGTAGTCATTTTGACTGTCCAAGCAATATCGCGGAGCAGGTTTGTCTATAGGCAAACCTGAATGCTTCTTCTTTCTTTGTTCATGCCGCTCTGCTCTTGTTTGTATTCGTGTAGGTGCAATGAGCAGCATGAATATGCAAGTGGCACTACTGCTCATCACACCGAAACATAAACCACATGTAGGCTTCCTGCAAAGCCTAAGCAGAGTTTATTGAATCCCTGGGATAGTGTAAGACAAGATCAAGGAAATATCTGAAGAGAATTTATATAAAGATATTAAGCATAATAGGAAACCATTTTAGAGCTACATAAGATGTGGTAGGAATGAAGATATACAAATTGGTAAACTCTGCATAGATTTTAAAATTTATTCTTAGATGAAACAGATTATATTTATATTTACAAAATCTTACACAAAGCAGTTTGGCTGGAAAAACAGGGTTATAAACTTTCCTAGTGGCATCCGGGTAACCTCAGATATTGAAATCAAATTAGATTATATTGAGAACTATGTAAACTGGATCCAAACAAATCATGGAGAAGAGATGGAATTAGTAATAATGACCTGAGAACATTTCAGCATGAATTTATGGTACCATTATATTTGCTATTTACTAGGTCATACAAATATGGGAATCTTCCTCAAAACTAGAGACATGCACTTGTTAAACATGTCTTTAAGGGAAAGGGGAGTAGGACAAAACCAGAGTCATACAGAACCATACATTTGCTTTCATGTTGTAGAAAAACAATGGAGAGGGTTACATTGAATAAATTATTGCCAGAAATGGAAAGGTTGGAACTTGAAACATATATCAGCATGCTTATGTTGAAAATAGATCTATTACCACGTGTAACATGATGTTCTAGAACAATAAAATAACAGCCGTGAATGAAAAATTGTACTGTAATGCAGTTTATATAGATTTGCCTTCAGGATTTGATAGGGTCATGCACAAAACACTGATCAATAAATTAGAACAACTAGGTATTGATGTACTCCTGCCTTTACTGAACTAGAATAGTCCAGTCTTCAGGTATTGCTGATCTCTGGGCTGTGTCATAGTTCCTGTGTTGCCCATATCCTTATTTGGATAGGAGGAAGCTTCTTTGTTCACCAGTGAGAGTGGGGAGCTCTGAGCAGCCTATCTGTCCCTTGAGGAGTGGTTCCAGCCCAGTGACCTGTAGCTTATTGGCCGTTTTGGGCCATTTCCTATCTCTTTCTAACCCCATGCTTTAAAGCCAGCTTTAGTGCGCTTTTGCGCTTGTAATTTAAAGTTTGTCCTGTTTGTTGCATTTACCTGTTGAGGCTACACACTCAAGTGTGCTAGCCTGTGTTACATATTTATTGCATTTTTCTGATGTTTGTTGCAAAAAAGAAAAAAAAAATGATCCTTGTTTCCCATCTTTCCTGACCTAGAGTAGTCCAAATACAGGCTTTGCTGTATTCTGGACTTTTGGAAAGTTCCTGTGTTGCCCATTTCCTTTCTTGGATAAAGGGAGGCTTTTTTGTTCACCAGTGGCAGTGGGGAGCTTAGAGCAGCCTATCTATCTCTGGAGGAGTGTTCCCAGCACAAGAATCTGGTAGTCTATTGGCCGTTTTGGGCCAATTTCTAGCTCTTTCAAGTCTCCCTGTGTAAAACCCGCTTTGGTGTGCTTTGTGCGCTTGTTACTACTCAGCCAAGCTCCTCGTGGTCCTGCGGAGTAGTGCTAGCAGCAGAGAGGCTAAAAGAGTGGCTGCTAACCTGATAAAAGTTTTTTTTTCCTGCTACTACCTGGGCAACTGTCCGATCTAGCCAAACTGCAAGTATGTCTGCTTCTTGAACTGTTTTAAACTGTTTAAAGTTGTTTTTGCACCTGCACTTTTAAAGTTTGCCCTGTTTGTTGCATTTACCTGTTGAGGCTACACACTCAAGTGCGCTAGCCTGTGTTACATATTTATTGCACTTTCCTGCTGTTTGTTGCAAAAAAGAAAAAAAATTATCCTTGTTTCCCATCTTTCCTGACCTAGAGTAGTCCAAATACAGGCTTTGCTGTATTCTGGACTTTTGGAAAGTTCCTGTGTTGCCCATTTCCTTTCTTGGATAAAGGGAGGCTTCTTTGTTCACCAGTGGCAGTGGGAAGCTTGGAGCAGCCTATCTATCCCTGGAGGAGTGTTCCCAGCACAAGAATCTGGTAGTCTATTGGTCGTTTTGGGACAATTTCTAGCTCTTTCAAGTCCCCCTGTATAAAACCCACTTTGGTGCGTTTTTTGCGCTTGTTACTACTCAGCCAAGCTCCTTGTGGTCCTGCAGAGTGATGCTAGCAGCAGAGAGGCTAAAAGAGTGACTGCTAACCTGATAAAAGTGTTTGTTTTCCTGGTACTACCTGGGCGACTGTCCGATCTAGCTAAACTGCAAGTATTTCTGCTTCTTGAACTGTTTTAAACTGTTTAAAGTTGTTTTTGTACCTGCACTTTTAAAGTTTGTCCTGTTTGTTGCATTTACCTGTTGAGGCTACACACTCAAGTGCGCTAGCCTGTGTTACACATTTATTGCATTTTCCTGCTGTTTGTTGCAAAAAAAGAAAAAAAAATGTCCCCGTCTTTCCTGACCTAGAGTAGTCCAAATACAGGCTTTGCTATATTCTGGACTTTTGGAAAGTTCCTGTGTTGCCCATTTCCTTTCTTGGATAGAGGGAGGCTTCTTTGTTCACCAGTGGCAGTGGGGAGCTTGGAGCAGCCTATCTATCCCTGGAGGAGTGTTCCCAGCACAAGAATCTGGTAGTCTATTGGCCGTTTTGGGCCAATTTCTAGCTCTTTCAAGTCCCCCTGTATAAAACCCGCTTTAACGCAGCACCCCTTAATTGGGTTTAAACCATTCTCGGCTCCACAAAGTCTGCTCTTCACTTTTTCCCTTAGAACTGATCTAGTTCTCATAATAAACACAGTATTCCCACGCTAAAGCCTGGCACTTGCTCACTAAAGCAATTATATAAGTCAGCACTAAAAAATTAAAAGCACTACACCGTCACAAACTCCCCTTGAGTACTTTGTTCCCCATTGGCCCTTTTTTCAATTATAAAGGAACTCCCAATACTATTCTAGCATGTCCAAAGGTCAGTTGTCAATCTCCTCTCTGGTCCAGCTGGTGAAATTGGGAATCTTGAGGCAATGTTACAACTGCCTCATGTACACAGACAACCCTCTCCTCCTCCCAACAAATTCCAACACATGTGAGAGATGCAACCATATAGCCAAACTGGAGGCTAAGCTCTCTCAACTCAGTACTGGCGTAACCAGTCAGGAGGAGAAGGAAACCACACTCACTACAATTCCAGTCTCACACAGACCTACCACGACAGCAAACCAAACACATAAACACACAAAAACATACTCATAGGCTCTAAATAAAAATCTGCCTAAGCAGCAGAGACCTCCAAAGCAAACACCCAAGCAACCTCTACCCCAAAACAAAACACGTGCAACACATAGCTCACAAAGCCAGTGTGCTGAACAATCACAGCCCTTAAGGCTAAACAACACACCTGATACACTTGTAATAGGTGACTCTATCATCAGGCACACTGACATCCCGCTCATGAGGCTGAAAAAGGAGAAGGTCACGGTGAGCTGCCTGTCGGGCGCTAGGATCCGCCACATAACACAAGCATTCAGGTCACTCCAAGGCAAGTACAAATATGACTCAGTCATTGTCCATGCTGTGTGTGAATGACCTGAGGCGTACCTCCCTGGACTACATGAAAAGAGACATAGAGGAGCTCTCTGAGCATGTAGCCCAGGCCGCTATGACCCTGACCTTGAGTAGCATCTTACCCTCACCAAGAATGATGCCACAATATGAAGACAAGATGATCAATTTCAACAATTGGCTTAAGTATTGGTGTCATTCAAAGGGGCTCCAATGCCTGTCTGCCTGGGATGACATGCTCGACAAGCCACGATGCTTCACTAGGGACGGCTTGCACCTGTCACCCCTGAGCTTTTGGATATTGGAAAAGGCTCTTGCCACTCCCATAGTGCCTTTTTTAGGCAAGGCTCAAAAGACAAACCCACCTCCATAGGTATCACAAGGGATAAGAAACTAAGAGTAATGCTACTCAATGTCAGAAGTCTAAACCTCAAGATGCACGCACTTGAAACTCTCCTAACATGGAGAACATCGATATCTGTGCAGTAACAGAAACCTGGTTCAAGGCTCCTGAGAGCACCCCAGCACTACCAGGTTATACCTCATACCATGTTTTTCGGCCCCAAAACTTGGACCGAACCACAAAAGGAGGGGAGTATCAATATTCGTCAAAGATACCCACACCTCCAGGTTGGTGGCATAGCACAAAGCATCAGAGACTATCCATGTGCAACTAACAGTGGGTAAAACTGCCTTCCAGTTTATAGCCTGCTACAGACCACCCTCCCAAACCCAGGAACCCCACTCGGCCTTCCTGAGAACACTGGAAAATATGAAGGTCTCTCCAAACACCATTATATTGGGTGACTTCAACTACCCTAACATAGACTGGGAGCATTACTCTAGCTCCAAAACCCTAGCCCGAAGGTTCCTAGAATTTATAAACTCAAATGCTATGGAACAACTTGTTGTCACTCCCACAAGAGGGGAAAACATACTGGACCTGATCATCACCAACATGGGGACTCTATGCTCCAGACCAGAAGTGTATCCCTCACTGGTAAGATCAGACCATAAACTAATCTCACTAGATATTCACATCCCGACCCCAGTACCTGCCCAGAAAACCACAGTGAGAAACTTCTCTAAAGCAGATTTCACGCTCCTCAAAACCGAGGTGGAATCCTTCAAAGCCCCCGGGCCTGTGGAAAATATGGCCCAGACCGCAGAATCCTTTATAAACGCATTATATGAACACCTTCAGGAATGCATGGATCATGCAATCCCAAATAAAACCAAGACCCAATCCTCCAAAGTTAGGCGACCTGTCTAGTGGACCCCAGCCATAAACAAACTATACAATAGAAGGAGGAAGCTACTACATGATAGAGCAAAATCCCAAAAAGGAAAGGCATCTCTGATCAGTATTAGCAAAAAACTATGGGCACTCATAAAATCGTCTAAGGCCAGCTTCGAGAGAAAAATTGCACAGGACACTAAGGATAATCACAAGGCTTTCTTTAGTTATGTTAGGAACCTGGGTGGGAATTCCCAGATATGCTCAGAATTAGTCCAAAATGACAAAAAATACACCGAGCCCACAGACATTGTCAACATCCTAGCTGACAGGTTCAGCGCAAACTTCTCCCTCCTTCCCCACCAAAAAGGCAAACATCTATCCCAGCAGAGTGCTGCCCCCCTGACATCTCAGATGCTCAGGTAAGAGCCGCTCTCTCCAAAGCAAAAAACACAGCATCAATGGGACCAGACGGTGTCCTGGGCTGCTTCCTACATGAACTCCAAGAAGAACTAAACCCAAACATAAAACTACTGTTCAAACTCAGCCTTACTACAGGATATGTACCCAAAGAGTGGCATACAGCAACAGTGGTCCCGCTCCACAAAGGTGGTGCCTCAACGGATCCTGGAAACTATCGCCCCATAAGCCTGACTAGCTTGGTCTGCAAAGCTATGGAAAGGATCATCATGGACCTCATAAATAAAGATATTGGGGACCTATAGACACTGGATCCTACCCAGTTCGGCTTTGTTAAGGGCAGATCCTGCCTCTTAAACCTGATTGATTTCTTTGAAACAGTCACCAAAGCCATTGACGAGGGGAAGGTGGTCCACACAGCCGAACCTGGGCCTTGCAAAAGCCTTCGATACAATACCCCACTCGGGCATTATAGATAAGCTCACCAACTTAAATATAAACCCCTGTGCCACTTGATGGGTTGCAAACTGGCTCAAGGACAGAACCCACATGGTTAGAATTGCTGGAGCCATGTCAGACTCCAAACCAGTTACAAGTGGCGTCCCACATACGCTCAGTCCTGGGACCTCTCTTGTTTGGTATATATTTCTCAGAGCTACAGGCTAACATGGAAGGACTGTGGCTAACCAAGTTCGCAGATGACTGCAAACTGGGTGCCATAATCGACTCTCCAGCTGACACAAGCATCCTACAAAAGGGCCTCATAGAAACAGACAACTGGCGCCAGAGCCATGGCCTCAAGCTAAACGCCAAAAAGTGTATAGTCATCCCTTTGGCAAAAACAAAGTGCCCACAAATTACCACATAGGTGGTAGTCCATTAAGTACGGAAGAAGTAATTAGGGACCTGGGGACCCAAGTTGATAGCAATCTCTCATTTGACAACCACGTGGCCAAAATGGTTAGAAAAACATTTTATATAGCCCACCTAATCATGAAGGGATTCACATCTAGATCAGGGGAGGTCATCGTGCCTCTTTACTCATCCCTCATCAGGCCCATAGCTGAGTACAATGCCTCTTTTGGGATGTACCTTACCAGACACCTGCAGCAACTGGAAAGACCCCAAAGGTACCTCACCAAGAGGATCAAAGGGCTCAAACAGATGCCATATGCTGCCCGGTTAAAGAAATTCCAGCTCTACTCAGTGGCATACCGCCTGCTCAGAGGCGATCTTTGCCTGATGTATAAAGCCATGTCCAACCCTGAATTAATGGATATGCTGCACCTCAGAAAATCCAAATCCCATCGAGCTATGCGCTCGAGAGACTTGAACCTCTGCACTGAAATAAATAGGACATGCTGGAGGGACAGATTCATAACCCAGAGGCTCCCTTCACTCTGGAATAAAATCCCAGTCCAGGTTAGGCAGAGTCCCTCATTGACTCTCTTCAAGAGGAATCTTGATGAGTGGATGGGAGATCGTAGGTTTACCCCTGGTATCACTTCTGTGTCACTGTTAGACAGAGGCACAGTATACTAACCTCAAAAAAGGGCATAGCAAAATTCATTTAAAATGGGTGGCGAAAGCCAAACACACTCTGGCTAGGCTTATAAATGCCCTAGGGCAGATAGCCTAGTATGAACCTATGAACATATGAACCTACTCTTGATAAGCTGGATAGCTGCTTGGCTTACAAATTGTACATGGCAAGTAGCATATAGAAATTGCACAGGTGAAATTCAAGGTTACAGTCAGGGTGTCCCACAGGGCTCTATCCTAGGCCCATACTTGTTTAGATTGCATCTTTTAGATCAATATTTTTCATCTGTGGTGTTATACAGTCTGTATGCAGATGATATGAATATGGGTAAACTGATTACATGTGTTACAGATAGGACATGCTTGGAAAACTTGACTAAATTGACCATTTCAACACAGGTGAATAATATGCTGATAAATAAATCAAAAACTAAGCATATGACATTTGGGAGACATAAAATGAAAGTTAAATATTTAATATATATGTATATTCATTTAAGAGCTGGGTATATGAGTTTTTCTAATCATATTAACCAATTGGTTAATGATAGTTCATAGGTTCATAGGTTCATAGGTAGATACTAGGCTATCTGCCCTAGGGCATTTATAAGCCTAGCCAGAGTGTATTTGGCTTCCGCCTCCCTATTAGATTAGCCTACTGTGCCTCTGTAAAGTAGGTCACAGAAGGTACCCTTTTAAGATTAGTTTACTGTGCCTCTGTCTAGCAGGGACACAGGAGAGATCCCAGGGGTGAATTTGCGATTTCCCATCCATGCGTCCAAATTTCTCTTGAAGAGGGTCAGCGAGGGGCTATGTCTAACATGAATTGGGATTCTATTCCAGAGTGAGGGGAGCCTCTGGGAAATGAATCTGTCCCTCCAGCATGTCCTATTTATTTTGTGCTGAGGTTTAGGTCCCTGGAGCATGTAGCTCTAAGGGACTTGGATTTTTTTGAGGTGGAGCATGTCCATTAATTCTGGGTTTGACATGGCTTTGTACGTCAGGCATAGATTGCCTCTGAGTAGGCGGTAAGCAACTGAGTAGAGCTGGAGTTTCTTTAGTCGAGCTGCATAGGACATCTGTTTGTAGCCCATGACCCTCTTGGTGAGGTACTTTTGGGGTCTCTCCAGTTGCTGCAGGTGTCGGGTAAGGTACATCCCAAAAGGGGCATTGTATTCAATTATGGGCCTGATGACTGATGAGTAGAGGGGCACAATGACCTCTCTTGATCTAGATGTGAACCCTTTGTGATAAGGTGGGCTATATAGAAGGTCTTTCTAACCACTTTGGCAACGTGATTATCAAAGGAGAGATTACTATCTACGTTGGTCCCCAAATCTCTAATTATTTCTTCCGTTAATGGATTACCACCTATGTGGTAATTTGTGGGCACTTTGTTTTTCCCAAAGGGGATGACTATGCACTTTTAGCATTTAGCTTGAGGTGGCTCTGGCACCAAGCATCCGTCTCTGTGAGACCCTTTTGGAGGATGCTTGTGTCAACTGGAGATTCGATTATGGCCCCCAGTTTGCAGTCATCTGCGAACTTTGTCAGCCATAATCCCCCCATGTTAGCCTGAACCTCAGAGAAGTATATACTGAACAAGAGAGGTCCCAGAACTGAGCCCTGTGGGACGCCACTTGTAATTGGTTTGGATTCAGACATGGCACCTGCGATTCTGACCATGTGGGTTTTATCTCTGAGCCAGTTTGCAACCCATCTTGTGATATAGGGGTTGATATTTAAGCTGGTAAGCTTATTTAAGATGCCCGAGTGGGGTATTGTGTCGAAGGCTTTTGCGAGGTCCAGGTAAGCTGTGTGGACTACCTTGCCCTCATCTATGGCTTTGGTAACTGTTTCAAAGAAATCAACTAGGTTTAAGAGGCAAGATCTGCCCTTAACAAAGCCGAATTTGGTAGGGTCCAGTGTCTGGAGGCTCCCAATGTCTTTGTTTATGAGTTCCATGATAATACGCTCCATAGCTTTACAGACCAGACTACTCAGGCTTATGGGGCAATAGTTTCCGGGGTCCGTTGTGGCACCACCTTTGTGGAGTGGGACCACTGTAGCTGTACGCCATTCTTTGGGTACATATCCTGTAGTAAGGCTAAGTTTGAACAGTGACTTAATGTGAGGGTTCAGTTCTTCTTGGAGCTCGTGTAAGACACAGCCTGGGATACCGTCCAGTCCCATAGATGCTGTGTTTTTTTGCTTTGGAGAAGGCAGCTTTCACCTGTGCATCTGTGATGTCAGGGAGGTTACATTCAGTTGGGATAGGCGTTTGCTCCTTTGGGGGGGAAGGGGGAGAAGTTTGTGCTGAATCTGTCTGCCAGGATGTTGGCTATGTCTGTATGTTCGGTATATTTTGTACCGTTATGCAACAATTCAGAGCATATCTGGGAGTTTCTGCCCATGTTTCTGACATAACTAAAGAAGGCCTTGTGATTATCTTTAGTGTCTAGGGCAATTTTTCTTTCGAAACTGGCCTTTGATGATTTTATGAGGGATCAAAGTTTCTTGCTAATACTGATCAGAGATGCCTTCCCTTTTTGGGATTTTGCTCTGTCATGTAGTAGCTTCCTCCTTCTGTTGTATAGCTTATTTATGGCCGGGGTCCACCAGACCGGTCTCCTGTTTTTGGAGGAGTGAGTCTTGGTTTTATTTGGGATAGCACAATCCATGCATTCCTGTAGGTGCTCATAGAATGCATTTGTAAAGGATTCTGCGGATTGGACTGCATTATCCTCTGGCCCAGGGGCTTTGAAGGATTTCACCTCAGTCTTGAGAAGTGCAAAGTTGGCTTTTGAGAAATTCTTTACAGTGATTTCCTTGGCTGTGGGTGGGGACGGGATATGGATGTCCAGGGAAATTTGTTTATGGTCTGATCTTACCAATGAGGGGTTTACCTCTGGTGTGGAACATAGAGTCCCCATGTTGGTGATGACCAGGTCCAATATGTTGTTCCCTCTTGTGGGAGTGATGACCAGTTGTTCCATTGCATTAGAGTTTATAAATTCAAGGAACCAAGTTGAGGTGTTTGGGCTTGAGTAGTTTTCCCAGTCAATGTTTGGGTAGTTGAAGTCACCCAATAACATAGTGTTTGGAGAGACCTTCATATTCTCCAGTGTTCTCAGGAATGCCAAGTGGGGTTCCTGTAATAGGGAGGGTGTTCTGTAGCAGGCTACAAACTGAAAGGCAGTTTTGCCCGCTGTTAGTTGCACGTGGATGGTTTCCGATGCTTCGTGCAGTGCCACTAACCTAAAGGTGTAGGTATCTTTGATGAATATAGATGCTCCCCCTACTTTTGTGCTTCGGTCCGAGTTTTGGGGCTGAAAAGCATGGTATGAGTTATAACCTGGTAGTGCTGGGGTGCTCTCAGGAGCCTTGAACCAGGTTTCTGTTACTGCACAGACATCAATTTTCTCCATACTGAGGAGAGTCTTGAGTGCGTGCATCTTGAGGTTTAGACTTCTGGCATTGAGTAGCATTACCTTTAGTTTTTTTATCTTTGGGTTGTCTATAGAGGTGGGTTTGTCCTTTGAGCCTTGCCTAAAAAAGGCACTATGGGGGTGGCAAGAGCCTTGGCCAGTATACAAAAGCCTAAGGGTGACAGGTGCAAGCCATCCCTAGCGAAGCAACATGGCTTGTCGAGCATGTCATCCCAGGCTGACAGACACTGGATCCCCTTTGAATGACACTAATACTTTAGCCAATTGTTGAAACTGATCATTTTGTCTTTATACTGTGGCATCATTCTTGGTGAGGGCAAGATGCTACTCAAGGTCAGGGACATACCAGCCTGGGCTACATGGTCAGAGAGCTCCTCTATGTCTCTTTTCATGTAGTCCAGGGAGATACGTCTCAGGTCATTCACACCAGCATGGACAATGACAGAGTCATACTTGTACTTGCTTTGGAGTGACCTGAGTGCTTGCATTATGTGGCGGATCCTGGCACCCGACAGGCAGCTTACAGTGACCTTTTCCTTTTTCAGTCTGGTGAGTGGGATGTCAGTGTGCCAGACAATAGAGTCCCCTATAACAAGTGTATTTGGTGTGTTGTTTGGCCTTATGGGCTGTGACTGTGAGGCACACTGATTTTGTGAGATATGTGATTTGTGGGTATTGTTGAGGGGTGGCTGTTGCTTGGATATCTGCTTAGGAGGTCTTTGCTGTTTAGGCAGATTTTTATTTAGAGCCTCCAGGTATGTTTTTGTGTGTTTATGTGTTGGGTATGCAGATGCAATAGGTCTGTGTGAGACTGGATTTGTGGTGTGGGTGGTTACCTTTTCCTCCTGACTGACTGTACCAGTCTTGGGTTGAGAGAGCTCTGCCTCCAGTTTGGCTGTGTAACTGCATCTCTCACATGTATCAGAGTTTGTTGGAAGGAGGAGAGGGTCGTCTGTGTACATAAGGCAATTGTAACATTGCCTTAAAATTCCCAGATTCACCAGCTGGACTGGAGAGTAACCTTGAAACTGACCCTTGGACATACCAGATTAGTATAGGGAACTGTTTTTTACTGATCAGATTAGGGAAGGGAACTGATTTTCACTTGATCAGGAAGGACCAATCGGGAGTCTAATACTTATGAGAAGTCAAGGAGGGTGTAGTGCTTTAGTTAGTTAGTGTTTCCTTATAAGAGCTGAGCAAGTGCAGGGCTTTAGAAAGAGAATAGAGTGATTACTTTGAGAGTTTGAACAGTTCTAAGGGAAAAAGTGAAGAGCAGACTTTGTGGAGCCTGGAATAGTTTAAACCTGTTTAGGCGGCGCTGCCCGACGCTGCTCAGTGCTCAAAACCGCGCAAAAAGAGAGTTGTAGGGTTTTAAGAGAGAGAGATCAAGGAGTTTAGAATTTACCCAAAATGGCCAATAAAACTGCAGCTTCTAGGTAGTAACCACTCCTCCAGGGACAGGCAGGCTGTTCAGTGTTAACCACTCCCACTGGTGAACACAGAGACTTCCCTTTAGCCCAAGCAAGCACTGGCCTTCTAGAAACTTCCAAACAGTTCAGAACAGCAAATCTGTAACTGAACTTTCTTAACTTTCAGAAAGTGGGAAAAAAGCAAGATTTTTATGATTTTTTTCTTTTTGTTGTAGTTTAAAGGTAGCAGAGATACACAAGCAGCAAAATAATCACAACAGTGCAATAAATGACCCAACACTTGAGTGCTAGGCCAAAATCAGGTAAAATGCAGTTTTTAGAGAAAAAAATGATTTTAAATTAAGTGCAACACAGGAAATGCAGTAAACAGGTTCTAGATGTGTTCCAGGTACTGTTACTGTTACAGATATAAACTTTAGCAAGCCGGAAAATGCCATAAAGTAGGCGGCAAAGCAGTAAAACTTAACAAAAAATCAGAAGAAAATACTTAAAATCACAAAAGTGGCTCCTTTTCTTCTCTCAGCATTTTCTCCTCTTGGTAGGTGCTTCAGCAACAACTAGCAAGCCTGAAAAGATGCCAAAACCACGAGGCAGCCTGGTTTTAAGAGCGAGAGATCAAGGAGTTTAGAATTTACCCAAAATGGCCAATAAAACTACATCTTCTAGGTAGTAACCACTCCTCCAGGGACAGGCAGGCTGTTCAGTGTTAACCACTCCTACTGGTAAACACAGAGACTTCCCTTTAGCCCAAGCAAGCACCGGCCTTCTAGAAACTTCCAAACAGTTCAGACCAGCAAATCTGTAACTGAACTTTCTTACTTTCAGAAAGTGGGAAAAAAGCAAGATTTTTTTGTTTTTTTTTTCTTTTTGTTGTAGTTTAAAGGTTTGTATAAAAAAGATTAATAAGGTCTAGGAAATTGGGAATGATGAAGTAAGTCATTGTTTGCTAGTCACATTAGCCATAAACCTGAGTATGAAATAATATGGAAACCTTATAAGAAAACAAGCATGTATAAACTGGAAGGAGTACAGGAGAAATATACCAAGGGCTTTCATGGATATGAAAATTTAAGTTATTATGAAAGACTGAAATGTCTGAACTTGTACAGTCTATCATATAGATATTTAAGAGGAGATCATATTCAGGTATAGAGGGCATTTAGAGATAAGCACCTTGGAATACTTGGAGTTATCAAAAAGTAGTAGAGACTCATCAGACAACCTATGTAGAAGATTCTATAGGAACAGGAAGTGTACTGATTGGTTCTCTGACAGAGCAGCTGACACATGGACTGGACTACCAAATTACATTAAAGCAAGTACTAGTTTAGATATTTTTAAAAAACAATCTAAAGATCAGTAACAGTTTTACTTAAATGTGCATGGGATAATATGTGTCTTCAGCTTTGTATAACTAACCTGTAACCTATCGCTGTTTTTCTTGTTGCATTGTTTGTATGCTTTGGTCTGTTATGAGCACTCAAGTCCCAGGAGCTTGAAGATCACTGTCTCTAAGCCAGGGACTTAGACATCTTGTAGCTCATAAGGCTGCATCTCACACCCAAATTGGACTGCATGTTCAGATGAGGTGCTGTAGCTGTATGGAGACACAGTGGAACTACTGCACCTCACCCAAACACAGTAACCAAGTTTAAGCAAGGTAAGTGTGGCAACCATGTGGTAGGAGTGGGCAGGGGGTAGCAGTGCAAGTCTGGGTTTCAGGCAGTGGTCAGGATTGGGATTAGGTTTAGGGAGCAACTGGGGACTTGATGATGAGGGAGTGGGGTTTTCATATTCTTTTGATGTGTCTGTGGTTAACCTGAACTTGCTCAAGCACACTTTTATGGTCTGAGTCATTTAAGGAAACAGAATGAATAAAACAAATATCTGAATACAGACCTTGTTGCTAATATAAAAATACAAAAAAAAAATAATAAAATAAAAAAAATCATAACTAAATGTGAAGATTAACAAAGAAGGCAACAAACATAAGCATCATTAATATGCAGTAGCATTATAAAATATAACAGTTTTACATGTTTTTTATATATATTATTAGTACCAGAAATAAGGGAGTGACCCCATGGAGATATTAGCTTCTAGAAAGTCTAACGTAGAAAAGGAAAGTTAATTCCCGAAGCTTGTACTAGTTTACTCTGCACATAGTCAAGTGCATGTTTGTATAGATGAGAAATACTGAAAATATGTAATATATTTAGATATTGATCTTTTTTAACATGCTTCAAGCAGAGGTGACCAAACTGGACTTGGTCTGCATCTTAGAATTACAAATGGTCATAGTTATATAAGCCTTAGGACTGTACAGTTTACATCATATATGTTGCAAAATGAAACTGTGGTCAACTTTTAAGGTACTAAGTAATTCTATCAATGAAGTTTAAGTTGTAAGTGTATTGGTCAAAAAGATAGCAACTTCATAACACTTAAGTCAAGGTAAAATTTTGGTGTTGACTATCTTACAAGCAAACTAGGATTGATATGAAATACAGGGGGCAAATTTGGAAAACAAATAGGGGAAGCATCTTAGCAGGAGAATACTAATTAGATAGTGGACATTATAGAACTATAATTTATACAGGAGAACAATAGGGAAACTTGAGAACAGGAATTAGGAAGGTGAATTCAAAAGAGTATGTATTTATGCATGATGAACTTCCACGGTGGTGCAGCAGTAGCATTGTTGCCTCACAGCAAGAGGTTCTCCCATTTGATTCTCGGCTGGAGTGCGGGGAGTGCCTTCTGTGTGGAGTCTGCATGTCCTCCCCGCAGTTGGGTGGGCATTCGAAAGACATACTTAAATGGGCGTGCCTTAGTTGAAGGTTGAACGTCGATCTGGCACCTCGGCATTCGTCAAAATCTACTGCCAATCATTAGCGGACCAGAGTTCCACTGTGGCGACCCCTAACCGGGAAAAGCCAAAAGACAACATGTATTTATGCATGATACTTCTTACTACAAGCTGTGTGTTTATTCTGAAAATAACTTGCACTATAATATGATGATTTTACATTATTGTTGCCATTCGCTGAAAATACATTTGACTGTATGTTCTGTGATTTTGTGTCCTGTTATGTCATGAAATGCTGTGATATTATGTATCTTGCATTATTTTCTCTCTAGTTTCTTAACTGACTGACATTTTAATTGTATGTTTCATTCTGACGCATGAAATTCTGTAATGTTGCAGACATTACTGCTTTATTAAAGAATGAATGCTGTACATTGTATTACTGGGCAAATGGCTACAATCTTGGTAACTTTGTTTATGCCTTTGAGATGCAAGTCATAGCTGTAAAGGGTCCTTGGTCCAATTTATCTACTTGATTAACAAATGATAAATACTGAAAACCAAGTGTGGTGGGAGGGGGCCCATGAACTGAAAACAGCTCAGAGCCCAAGGTACACTTAATCTGCTACTGCTGTTCAGATGTTTTCATAAACAAACTCATTCTTCTGTTGGTTCTGAGTTAAACTGGTATATTTCTTGAATATTGTTTTATTTCTTAGCTCAGGTTTATCTGTTATAGCAACATCTGTTGTTTTCTGAACGGAAAAGGACAAAAACTCAATGAATATGTGTATTATTTATTACAAATAAAAAGTAAAAGAATAGTATGCTAAGCTAAATACTAGCTATCACTGGTGTGTGTATTTGTGTGTTAAATATGATTTTTAGAGGAAGGCCTAAAGTGCTTTTTTTTATATTTAAGTGAAGCTCAAGGACTTTTCTGTGTTTTGTGAGAGAATCTGAAAACCTAGAGTTTAATATGTTGGATATGATGTTGGAGTTGTTGATAAAGATAACAAATGCTGTGCAGCCACGCCAGAGGACTGTAGGAAACAAATCTCAAAAAGCTGAAAAAAAAAACCCTCATGTAAATTATTTTAGCGCATATATAAAAGTGGTGGGTTTTTAACTTGCTATATTTCTGATGAAGTTCTGTAATAAACAGACAAAAGTGCTAAAACAATTTACATTAAGAGTTTGCTTGTTGATTTTTTGATATTTGTTTCCTACATAACTCTGGCTTGGCTGCACAGTATATTTTATCTTTATCAAGTATTGTTTATGCTGGTTGGAAAAGATTTGTGACAGGTTGGATTATTAGCCAGAATTCATCTAGCTCTCACTTGCATACTGTTTGACCGTGAGCATCACTTAACTTTCTTGTGATCCTGCAGCTCTTCTATAAAATTAATTTGAGACGTTCTGTAAAACTACCTGTTTATCAAAGTACAAACAAAAACAATCTAAGAGAATTACATGCTGACTTGTGTCGGAATAATACGCAGAAGCTTGCAAAATATTTATGTTAACTAGCCCTGTACTTTTTTTCCTCAGGGTGATAAATCACTTCAAACTGGAAGCAAAGAGCCGGAGGTGTATTTCCTAATACAAGCTATGGATAAGTCGAGTTAAGGTGTTTATACCAAGTAGATGACATAATCCATAGTTTAGACCCAAACATTATCACCTTATCAATTTACAAAGCTTTAGACAATGATGCACTGTACCACATTGAAAACATGCATAGCTCTCAACCTGTTATCTCAACAATTAGGGTCAGTGTCAAAAAATAATAGAGACAAAAGCCCACAATCAGGGACAGATATTAAATATTGCTCTTATATATGTAGAATGCTGCTAAAATAACAGATTTTGCATTGCCACACATTTTCTGAATCTGCTATCTCAACAATTTTACAAATTTTAAGAGAGGCAAATCAAAATATGAGCCAAAATAAGGGACATGCTGCAAAATGAGGGACAGTCTGCAAAATCAGGGACAGTTGAGCAATAAGAAAACATGTATAAGTAATTTGTAGTACATGGAGTATGGTAATTATGCTCTTATATCTGGAAACAAGACAACTCAGTTTAGTGCTTCTGTAGTGCAGAACCCAATCTTAACAAATGTTAAGCACCCCCTGATTCACTCTCAAGGTGAATTTCTTGGCATCCATGTCTCAAACATAATAAGCAGGTTATGATCAGAGACCTGATCACAATCCTCTATTATGTTTTGTTTTGTATATACAACCACATGGTACAATATAACACTGGAAAAATACTGACGTGAAAATTCCTCACTTTTTATAAGATTACCAGTCTTCCTCTTCTGATATCAAAATTGAAATGCCCACATTTGAGGTTTTGGAGTAATAATTTCTAAAGCTATGCTGTCATTACATTTCTGAGGTCTTGTGACTTGGCTAGTATGATGCGGGGATGCAGGAATTAAGCATACATAATGGAACGTTAAGTAAAACCTAAAATAAACTACCTTGTACCTACTGCTGTTAGAGTTTGCACTTAAATAAAAAGAAGCATTAAGAGCAAACAAAAGTTAACATCCACCATTTTATTTAAGTGCAAACTCTAACAGCAGTAGGTGCATGTTAGTTGATTTTAGGTTTTACTTAACGTTCCATTATGTATGCCTAATTCCTACATCCCCACATCATAGTAGCCCAGTCACAAGACCTCAGAAATGTCAGGTTAAATGCATACATATTCGTAATGCATGTACTCTAGCTGATGAGTTTGCAAATAAAAGTGTTTTTGAGGTGAGTAAGCAGCAGTACACCCCCCATGTGGGAGGGACAAGCCCTCATCCCCCAGACTTTATTATTCTGTCTCTGGGGCCACTACACCTAGAAAAAGTAAGATAACCAACATACAATATAAAGCCTGTCTTGTACATTCTGAGAGGCACTGAACTCAGACCACCCAAAATTTACTTTCTTGTAATTACAAACAATTACATTCTACAATAAAGCATGCAAGAGCACACAAACATATGACAATTCAAGCCAATATGCTGAGGCAACTGTGACTTAAACCCAGGGGTTCTGGGAAAGGGTCTGTGAACTTGTTTTAGGTATTGCTCCCAGTAGCAGTGACTATAGATTTAGGATAGCTTGTTTTAGGCTGTAATACATTTATGGAGACAGAAGTGTGAGCTCAGTCAGTGTGAATCTTAGTTTTAGCTGTAAACCACAATAGTTTATTATGTGGTTACATACAAATACCGTATCCATTTTTTCTAATAATCCCTAAATGAAAACTTGAGTGTTTCTTCTTTAGCACTGCTGATTTTATCTATCCATTATATTGTTATTATAAAAGTAAAAAAGATATGCCTTTCTGCCTGCATTTGAAATTCAGTTGAGGGACAGGAATGTCAAAATTAGGAGTATTGCTTATATACTCAGACAGACAACTTTTGCTTACATGGCACAATGTACCAGTGACATATATTGTATCATACAACATTGTAGTCTGAAACATCTTGTCTAAAAATCTTAGCATCCTGACCATTACTTCTATTGTATTGCATCTAAGGTAGATGGTACAATACATATTATCTGTTTCTTTTAAAAATCACTGGAGCTTAAGCAATATTAGACATGCTTTTTAGCTCCTTTATTTGAAGTAATGTGCTATCAAGTGGACTTTTAGTGTCATTAATAATTAATAGTGTTAATTGTAGCAAGATATTTTCCTACAGTTTTAAAGCATAAGTTTTTTTTCTTCAGATGAATTAAAGGATGAGGTACAGAAATAGGAACCAGTTGGCTCCTGAGTTTTAGGACCCACATCCAAATTGCAGACCTTTCTTTTATGAGGGCTGCTAAATCTGGGAACAGCACCAGATGCTAGAAGATCCACCTATGGCTCTAGAAATTATTGTGTGATGATATTAATGTCGTATATTAAATGGACTGAAAACAATACTCTGGGGAAACTGTGTACAGCATTTACAATCACAATGATCTGGGAGGAGAAAAAGAGAAAGGAGGGGTGTGGATGGGGTACATTTGATGGAAGGGATACTGTAACTCAGCACTGTTAAATGTTAATGCAATCCATTTAAAAAAAATGTCAAATTGTGGGCAGGGTTTATGAAAGCAGTGGCCAGGTAGTATTTGGCGGATAAAAGCAGATACATTTTGCATCTTTAAAAACAGATTTTTTTTAATTCTTTTGTGACTGCATTCTTTTAAGGGTGGAGGAAAGAGATTGCCAAAGTTCTGTGGCAATGAAAGAGAAACTATGGTCAGGGTTACATAGCTTTGAACATGATGTCTGGAGAGACGCTCCTGGGGTAGGTACTGATCAAAGCTGCAGATCAGGATTAAATGTGTTAATGTTAGTTATAATGAATGTCTAAATGCTGGTCAAGCCAAATACCGAGGTATCCAAAGTTGTTTGCAATCCATAGTTCATCATTATTATTATTCAAGATATGTCCGTTAGTGGACTACTAATATGAGACTTTGCTTGGCTATAAATATCATCACTTTTATTTTTGTTGTATTTATTAGCAGGTACACTTTCTGAAGCCAGCTGGAATGATGGGAAAGGTCTTTTTTTAGCTCTTTCTCAGTTATGGTGTGGAAGGAGCTGGACATCAGATAATCATATCATAGGAATATAGGATGCATGGCAGTACTGGGAAGTCCAGGGCTTCATTAAGGGACTCATGGGCATACACACAGACACACACACACACACACACACGCACACACACATATATATATATATATATATATATATATATATATATATATATATATATATATAGGAGGGCTACAGAATCCTGAAAGCCCAAAATACTGAAGACCAAAATCCTGAAAGTTCAAAATCCTAAACACTCAAAATACTGAAAACTCAAAATACTGAAAACATACAGGATGCCAACAATTACTATATTCTACTACAAGTAAATACAGAAACATATTACCCTTCAACTATATGCAGGGGGGCAAGCCCCCCCTGTACTCCCCACACCCCCTGCTACTTAAATATATCAACTCCGAGAATGCACTTCACTACACTAAGTGCAGTCTTGGAGTTAATATATTTAAGTAGCAGGGGGTGTGGGGGGTGCAGGCGGGCTTGCCACCCTGCCATACCTCTCAACCTGGAAACATCAAAAATCTGGACAAGGCCCATGAAAAATAGGCACAAATCTGTATGCTGATTAACATATAATTTGCATACATACTTATGTAACCCCACCCACTTCAATAGAATTGTGGGATACCAATTTTCAAATGCAAACTGAAGAACAGACAACCAAAATATGGCAACAGAGTCCCCCTGCAGCCATTCCAATGTCCCATTACCTGGCTATTTTGCCCCATTTGCCATAAATACTAATGTGTGCATACTGCTTTACTTCTACAATGATTATTTGGATTTTAATTTTTTACATTTTGCACAACAATGCACAAACACTAACGGACATCTGCTAAACAACGCAATACTGTCTCACCATGAAAATAGATTTGGCATTAAAACTTCTCTGCCCTTGAAACTCACATTCATTGAAACAGCATTGACACCCACACCACATCCAAAGAAAATGCATCTGGCCAGTGGGGGATAAAGATTACCTTTGGGCTCTTTTCAAATCATTGACCCATTGCACACAAAACAAGAAACATACATGTGTTCTTTTCTTTGATACACCTTCCTGACTTTAAGTTATATTCCTTGCATAATACAGCACACTTGTTAGTCAGAGCACATTTTAAATTTATTGTTTGAACATTTTTCCAGTAGGCTGTACTGTAGACTGTGTGAATCTGGACATGACTCTAAAAATGCCAAGAACAGTGTTTAGTTCAGCTTTGTTTTTGGATGCTTCCATTTACTTAATGACAACCTGATAGCTCAATAGCCTCAACTTGCATATATTATTTTGGAGAACTTAGAACCAGCCATTTAGGTGTGATATCATTTTATATATCATTCAGTATTACCTGGAAATCTTACAATAAGCGAAACATTTAAGCATCACCATTTTCCATACTTAGTTTTGCATAAAATTGATTATATAAAGTCATATTTTAATCTCTCTCTCTCTCTCTCTCTCTCTCTCTCTGTCTCCATCTCTCTTTATCAGTGTCAGCACACATCTTTGCAGAAAAATTAAAATAAACATTGTTGAAGTACCATCTTTAGATAAAGGCTGGCTATAAAATTGGCCTATAACCATCTTCAACTAAAAGGTGACTGAAGCTGTTTGTTGTTAAATTGTGCATTTATTCAGTAATTGAAAAATGACATGTGCAGAATTATACAAACATGAGCTCAATCTGTTTCTTGGAAGTAGTCTCTCTCTCTCTCTCTCTCTCTCTCTCTCTCTCTCTCTCTCTCTCTCTCTCGAAAACTCCAACAGCAAACAGAGGGATATCAATTAATGTAAGTCCTTAGTAAAATAATTCATATTACTTGCTGAAAATCCAGCTAGATATCAGAGTACAGATATTCAACTAACACTTCCTTTTCTGACAAGCAACACCCTTTGTATATGGCTTAGTTGCCCTGAATTTTTCTTCTGCTAGGTCATTTCTATCTGTGCCATAACTAGAGTGGGTGAAGGGACAGTCTGTCCCCAGGTCCAAATTATTTGGATGAGTGGCACTGGTTTTACACACACACACACACACACACACACACACACACACACACACACACACACACACACACACACACACACACACACTTTCTAACATAAATAATGATGTTTCAGCTTAAGCACAAACTTTTCAATAGATGTTAAACTTTCAGCTTACTTGAGTGATCCAGCCAGATCGAGCCCTCTAAATAAAAATAAATCCTTGCAGTCCACTGTCCGAGCCTTCATACCTTCCATGCCTTCTAAATAAATCCTTGCAAGCCCTGAGCCATATAAATCCATGCCAACCATTCTTTCCGGCTGGTTCGTTCCCGCTCGCAAAGCATTTGAACCAGCCGGAAACCTGGAAATATGTGCTCTGCGAGCTGAATTCCGACAGGCTGGTAGCCCTGCCGAGCTGACATCATCGTGCACTCAATGACATCAGCGAAAGCACAAAAAAAAAAAATAAAGAAAAAAATCGGAAATGAAAGGATGCCACTCGGGAATCGTGGCACCCCATTATTTGGAGCCCAAAACTCAGTAAAATCTGAGTAATTTGGGACAGTTGGGAGGTGTGCCCCCTGCTTATACTTGTAGAACAGTAATATAGTTTGTGTCTTATTTCTTTCTGTATGTACTTGTGCTGGAATAAGTATCCTGTGTGTTTTCAGGATTTTGAGTTTTCAATTATTTTGAGCTTTCAGGATTTTGAACTTTCAGGATTTTGGTCTTCAGTATTTTGGACTTTCATATATATATATATGTATATATATATATATATATATATATATATATATATATATATATGAATGCATATTGAAATATCTGCACAAGCATGAAAGCACAGGTCATCAATGGTGGCACATCAAAAATATACTTATTATAGATCATCATATTATTTGCTTGATAACGAGAGAAGAAATGATCAGAACTCTTGGACAGTCATTTCTAATTTGTCTTTATAATAAAACTATTGTAAATACGTCGTTGAGTTGGGTGGACTTATGTTGTACAGTATTACAGTGCATTATTTCATTTATTTAAGATTGTGCCATCTTCTCTATTATTTATATAAAAACTTTGCAATTCAAAGATTTGTATGGCAAAAATCATATCTCAGTCTCATTCTCTCTAATGTCCTGACCACAGCTATCAAAGAGGAATGGGGATAGCATGTGAGATGAACTGCAGACAATACAGACAGCTACATGTTGCTGATTGATGCAGAAACAGAGCAAGGGCTAGTATGCATACAATTACCGTTAAGGTCCAAATAGGCAATAAAGCCCCTTTTCAGTACAGGTCTGTAGAGAAAACTCTCCAACTGGCATAAAATAGTAGAAATATATGCCCATAATATCATACAGTATACAGAAATGGCAACATCTATGTTAAGACAAAAGGAGTACAATATAATCAATATTAACATACAATGTACAGTGTTGAATTCTTACTCCAATATATAGTACTGTATACATTATACAATTTCATTCTCATTACATTATAGTACTGCCTGTGATAGATATATGTGTGCAAACTTAATTTTAGATTCATGAAAGTTGAATAATATAGTAAACATTTACATACAATACACAAGGTTGCATCCCTGCGGTCAAGTGGCGTTTGAAAGACATGCGTGAATGGGCGTGCCTTCATTGAAGGTTGGGGGGCGAGCTGGCACATCGGCACCATAAAAAACTACTGCCAATCATTAGCGGACCGGAGTTCCACTGTGGCAAGCCCTAACCGGGAAAAGCTGAAAAAAGAACAAACAGAAGGTTGCATTCATTCTGTAATATAAAAGAGATACACTGCCATTACATTATACAAGTAATGGATGTCTCTGTGTATATTTCATATTTAGATTCATGAAATCAGCTGTGTAAAGAATATTCTATATTTTCCTGGCAAGAGACAATGAGAATTGTAATACATAACATGTTTGTTTAGTTAAAAAAATAATTTTCAACTCTTTTGATTTCACCTTGAGAGAGGGAAAGAGTGGGCAACAGATTTTAGGCCAAAGGAAAAATCAGGAGGAAGTATGGGACATGTTACATGTAGTACGGGAGATGTTACATGTAGTACAGGAGATTTTACATGTAGTATGGGAGATGTTTCATGTAGTATGGGAGACATTACATGAAGTATGTGAGATGTTACATGAAGTATGGGAAGTGTTACCTGAAGTATTGGAGATGTTACATGAAGTATGGGAAGTGTTACATGTAGTATAGCAGATGTTACGTGAAGTATGGGAGATGTTACATGTACTATGGGAGATGTTACATGTAGTATAGGAGATGTTACATGAAGTATGGGAGATGTTACATGTACTATGGGAGATGTTACATGAAGTATGGGAGATGTTACATGTACTATGGGAGATGTTACATGAACTATGGGAGATGTTACATGTAGTATAGGAGATGTTACATGAAGTATGGGAGATGTTACATGTACTATGGGAGATGTTACATGAAGTATGGGAGATGTTACATGTACTATGGGAGATGTTACATGAAGTATGGGAAATGTTACATGTAGTATGGGAGATGTTACATGTAGTACGGGAGATGTTACATGTAGTACAGGAGATTTTACATGTAGTATTTTACATGAAATATGGGAAGTGTTACATACATGTAGTATAGGAGATGTTACATGAGATGTTACATGTACTATGGGAGATGTTACCTGAAGTATGGGAAATGTTACATGTACTATGGGAGATGTTACATGAAGTATGGGAGATGTTACATGTAGTATGGGAGATGTTGCATGAAGTATGGCAAGTGTTACATGTAGTATGGGAGATGTTACATGTAGTATGGGAGATGTTACATGAAGTATGGGAGATGTTACATGTACTATGGGAGATGTTACATGAAGTATGGGAAATGTTACATGTAGTATGGGAGATGTTACATGAAGTATGGGAGGTGTTACATGTGGTACTGGAGATGTTACATGTAGTATAGGAGATGTTACATGCACGGCCGGCCTTAGGCATAGGTGAACTAGGGCACCATACAGAACGTCCGTATATAGGGCGCAACTTGCAGGTATTTATTTTTCCAATTATGCTGGCAGCAGAACCATAGGGCAAAGGGGAGGGGCGAGCACAGTCCCACTTTTGTAGCTGCAGCCTGCAGGTTGGCCAGGAGGCTTCGGCAATTAAATGACGACGAGTCTTCTCCTTTAAGATAGAACATGCGTCTCATACATGCACACCAATGTAAATGTAAAGGCGTTCTGCAATCACGCAGAAGTTAAACTAATAGTAAAGTTAAAAGATGGGTTAAGTCGATATGTGCGTGTGTGGCCATTCATTTTAAAAAGAAGGTAAGTGTGTGTGTGTGTGTGTATGTGTGTGTGTGTGTGTGTGTGTGTGTGTGTGTGTGTGTGTGTGTGTGTGTGTGTGTGTGTGTGTGTGTGATTTAAACTGGGCTTCTGTATGTGAGGAAAACCGTATGTGTATGTACGTATGTGTATGTATGGAATTTGAATTAAGTCTTTCTGTTTGAGAGGTAAAGTGCATGTGCTACTGTTTGAGAGAGTACGGGTGTGTGTGTATGAGAAAAAAGGTGCATGTCTGTGTGTTTTATGAGATGGTGTGGAATTTAGATTAGTTGAAAATGGGTACTATGGGGCTGACTGAAAGGTATAATGGGTAGTAAGTATTGATAATCTCCCAAATCATTGTAATATAATGTCTTGCCTAGTTGGGAAGATTGAATCTGTTTGTTTAAGGTAGGTATGTGGTAATGTTTAAGTAATGTGCCATTTTCTGCTTTGCTTCTTTGAGTATCTGATACCAAAGAGATAGGCCTAGTCTAGCAAAGGTTTTCTCCTGTGGTGGTTTTAAAAAGAGGTCTGCGTGTGTATAGTGAGAGGGCTTGCATTATAGTTTATCATGGGGATGGTGTCCCATTTTTATCAGGTTGTAGATTTGATTTCTAATCCTTCACTCTGGCATACATTAGGCAAAAAGGGATAAGGTTGTTCTGATGTAGATGAAGGGCAAAGAGAGAGTATGATGAGAAGGGTGCCATTATGAATGCTGTACAGGCTAGAAGAATGACTTGATAGAACCAGGAAAAGAGCACCTTGTAATAGTACTAGTGGGCCAGTTCTTAAAGTCCAAGACAACAGCTAGCCTTGAGTAATTTGCCTTTTTAATGGAAAATTTCTGCTATATTTAGGTATGCTAGAAAATAGCACTCTCAATTCTACTCTGCAGTTCCTCCCTTGGCAATCCCTACTGTGACCCACACTGTGAGGGTCTCCTAACAAGAACAGTTGTGTGCTCCTTCCTTATATTGTGCCAGCTTCAAGAGATGGCACGTGTTTGCACTACAGACTTGAAGGTTTGTGAGGTGCCATCATACAGCATCTCATGAAAGATTTTGCTCGGCTAATCTCCACTTTCCCATGTTGCTGCACTAATTGTTTGTGTGCTGGGCAGGCCATGCAGGTGCACACTGAGGATGTGCTCCTCAGGGGAGGGGGTGTAGGTCTGGTATCTGTGCAACAGAGAGTATTTCCGGGTGTGCTTGGTTTTGTTACAAGAGAGTTCCCGCCCTGTTCCATATGAGGATACAGGAGAAGAGCTGTTGTGGCCAAATGAAACAAACTCTAAAGTCTTGCCTGCCAGGTAGATGTCATCCTTGATCAATAAACCAAACTAGTAGGTTTTGGCAGCTTATTCAAACTTGGGCGAGCATTCTGCTCCCATATTTCCATACTCTGGAACAAACTACCTATCTATATCAAACAAAGCTCCTCATTAGCACTCTTCAAGAAAAATCTTGATGATTGGATGGGAGATAGAAAATTCACCCTTGAGATCACTTCTGTGGCTCTGCTTGATAGGGGAACAGGAAAATAATTGTCTTGGGTGACAAAAGCCAGGGTACCATTTGGCTAGGCTTACATAGGCCCTAGGGCCAATAGACTAGTACCTACCTATGAACCTACATTGGCCCATTTTCAGCCAGGACCCATTTATAAAATAGAAAAACAGTTCAGATAAGCCTACATCCATTTTTTAAACCACATCCTACTAAAGGTAATGGTGGTAGTGCTCTATTCATAGCAGACCAGGCGTTCCTTTCCAGTCAGTACTCCCTAGTTCATCCTATGGAATTCCTAGCTGTCATCTGGGATTGTAAAAAATTTAGACTGCAATTCATAGACTGACACTGAGAACTTGCACAGTGCTAATATTCAGAAGTTCTGATGACTGATATCCATCCTTCTCTAACACCTTCCAAACTCTTCTATCATTTACCACCAAATCTAGGTACTACTATTTTTTTCTCAGTAATTTTTTTTATAACATAAAACCCTTTCTCTCTCTCTTTATTTGGGTTTTCTCATACCCACTACTGTATGTATTATAATTGTTTTTCTTTACTCTAATAACTTTTTAATATAGTCATCCTCTATTGTAATATTTTCAGAGTTTATAACCTGCATATTATAATTTCTTTTTACCAATGTTTTCACTTTATGTGATTTTAAATGTCTTTTTTTTACATATGTATAACATTGTCACTATGTATGTTTGGAGTTTTTCTCCCCGGGCCTCTACTGAAAATGGACATATATCCAGTTAGACTAGCCCGGTCAACAAATGTAAAATAAAAATAAATAAAAATATATAAAAATTCTCTGCATGCAGTGGCGTACAACTAAAAAGACATGCATTATGCATCATTTCTGAATTTCAGCACTTTTTTGCAGGGATGCAAATTGGCATTGCACTATTTGTCTAAGTCCCTGCTATAAGCAATCCTGCAGCCTCTTCCTAGTGGGGCAGCTTGGTATACATCTTGTATGGATGTGCCTAGGGGGCCATCCTTACTAGGCACCCAAACCCATCAGTTGTCACATTTCCTACAGATGTAGCACTGTCTGTACTTAGAATGAGTAGCTCAGTGATCTCCGTCATGGTTACTGACCCCAAACGCCTTGTGAAAGAACTTCATTTCTGCCATTTGCTTTTATAATCTCATTTGTTTGATCACTACATGAGAGGCTTTTACACCAGGATGTGGATTAGGAAATAGCTTGGTAAACTATTAGTTTTTTCCAGAACTTGGCTCTTGCTTCACCATTCTAGCACAGTCTGGTACAATGGCCTAAGCTCTGTCACAGCTGCAGTCATCAATTTGTTCCCTTCACTCTTGCCTATGAACAAAACACCAGGTTAGTTAAATGTCTCCTCCTTATCATAGCTGTTTGCCTTTCACCTGCCAAGAACAGTCACCTTTTCTTCCAGAAAATAATTATCTGCTTTGGAAGAGCTAATTTTCATTTTAGCTGCTTCATACTCTGTAGAACACTTTCCAGTGTTTGCTGGCAATCCTGTTAATGTGAGGTCATGAAGACAATATCATTTACAAGCAGGAAAATCAATGTCCCAAGACTGGATATTCTTCAAATCTTAACTCTATCTTGCAATCCTGTCCTAGAAAACAGTGAACAGGAGGGAGAATTGAGACCATATCTATGGTTGAATCATCTACTGATCTGAACATGTTTGACTTGATGTTGTGTGTGTACACAGCTATGCCTCCTTACGTACAGGGACCAAATAGTATGTAACTGCATTCCTAGGACCCCAGACCCCATACCTTAGAGAAGGCGTTCAGAGTGTATACATTTATATGGCTTCTCCAGATCCACTATGCAGAGCATACTGGTGAATTCCTATTTGTGCAAGGATGAAGATGTTGCTGTGATGGACTCAACAATGCTTCTCACTGAGATTCATCTATCAGATGAACTCTCTCTGGCTATCCCAGCTGTGAAGCAGTAACTCTGTCTAGTTAGAACACACCCTTCTGTCCCTTTTTCTGAAGGTAGGAATCACAGTTGTTAATGGTTAGTCTAGGGGTTCTGTTTCCTATTCCTTTCACACAACATGGGCAAAAAAAGTGAACAAACAATGACATCCAAACTACCCTGCTTTTTTAGCATTTTCAGATGGATTCTATTAATTTGTGTAAACTCAACAGTTGAATTATTGCAAGGTCCTCCTCTACAAAAATGGATCCAATCCCAAGAGCTGCTTCTGACTGTGCATCCACAAAGAAAGACTAGCATGTTCAGGAGTTCCTTAAATTGTTTCCTTAACCTTCTAACAGTGTCATCTGTCATAGTCTGAGTGTTTTGTACCCTTGCTGGGAGCAGTATAGACAGTGTCCACCTAATGGTTTGCCAGAAATTCTGTGATGCTATTCAGAGTCATTCTCCATGGTCTTGAAAAACTTTTCTCATACTTTGGCTTTCACTTTTCTGGTTGTCACAGCTGCTGCTTTTCTGGATTGTTGGAACCATCTGACCCTTACTAGATATACACAGCAGACCTTGGTTAATTTTTACACAAATATTGTTCTGGCAATGTTCAAAGTTAAAAAGTGCAATATTTAAAATCTATCCCTATTTTTTCAGCCATTGTATCCACATTGTTAGGCTTTGTCCAGATTTTTTACACTAAGAGATTGACAGTTATACATACCTCTCAACTGTCTAGATTTTTGCCTCATATTTTGGCCCATTCCTCATAAAAGTTGTGGTTTTCTGGCAAATCATTGAGGATTTAAATAACTAAATGTCATACATTTGAGTTTCACCCTTCATTTCCTTCAGAAAATACATGCTAAGACAAATGCTGTTATTGTAGCAAATTTCTAGGTCTATAAGAGCAATATTTATAATCTGCCCCTTTTGGGGCCCTTTGTCTTCCCCATAATTTTAGCCTTTGTTCAGATTTCTTGTGCCAAGAGGTTGAGAGGTATGGAAGCATGGTATGTAGTGCCCTAGTTGCTGATTATCTGGTGCATTTTAAAGGGGGATAGGGGTTTTGCATTCCAAAGTGTGCCCTCCTTTGTTTAGGATACCTAGTAACTATGAACTTGTTGGTTTCTCAGTCATCCTCTATTGCAATACTACCAGCTTACCAATTTTTTCTTTAATGTAGGCAATTAATTATTCAAGGGCAGCAGGCACTGAATTTGTAGATGAAATACTGAAATGTAAAACATTTTGCTAGTAACAGCCTCTTCATTAGTTACACATCTCTTTAATGTAGAATTATTCATAAGAATTTTACTTCTGCAGATATTGTCCTTATTGACTGACAGTGGTGGGTTGTAATGACAGATGTTTGAGAGGCCTTTTATTGTTAAAATATTCTGAAATGGGTAGTTTTGCCATTATTGGTTCATGCATTTTGTTTCATTGCTTACTGGAAAAATGTTCAAAACTACAAATTTAAAACACTCCAAGTGTAAATGTTTCTATGTGCAACTAGCTTTTGTTTATCAAATGGCACACTGTGTTGTAAAATCTGAAATCATGTTAGTTGCATAATTGCCTTTGGTGCTGAAGGTTGTGGATTCTTCTCCCACACCATGTAGATGGAGTGCTGGTATTGCATTGCCCATATGATTGTGGATTAATTGGTGCATTACAAGGGGGATAGGGATTCTACACTCCTGAGTATGTCCTTTGTATGAGATGCCTAGTGACTATGAACTTGCTGGTTTGTTAGTCATTTCCTATTGCAATATTAGCAACTTACCAATTTTGTAATATAATATAGGCAACTAATTCTTCAAAGGCAGCAGGCACTGAATTTGCAGATGAAACATTGATATGTGAAGTTGTTTTGCCCGTAGCAACTTCTTTGTTAGTTACAGATTTCTTTAATGTGGAATTCAGATGATTTTACTTCTGCAGAGATTGTCTGTATGGAGTAATATTGGTGGATTGTAATGACAGAAGTATTGAGTAGTCTTTTATGGTTGAAATTTTCTGAAAAGGGTAGCTATTGGTTCATACATTTTGTTTCATTGCTTATTAAAAAATGTTTAAAACTATAAATTTTAAACTAAGTAGTGCTATACTATACAAGAAATATAATTCAGTGCAATCAGGAAGGTGACTCAAAGAACAAATACATGTATGCATGGCCCTAAAAAAATGTGTGCAAGGAGTCTGTTTTGAAAACAGCACAAAGGTAAACTTAATTCTTCACTGGCCAGATGCATTTTCTATGAATGTGGGTTTTCATGCCGTTTCAATGAATGAGTTTTTCCATTTCAATGAATGTGAGTTTCAAGGGCAGAGAAGTTTACTGCTTATGCTAAGTCTGTTTTCATTGCAAGACTGTATTCTTTAGCAAATGGCTACCTGTGTCTGTGCTACTTTATTTTAATATCTGTAATCACTGTAGAAGCAAATAAGAGTATAGTATGCATGGTAACTGGTGAGAAATAACCAAATAATGGAACACTGGAATGGCTGAGGAGGGGGCTGCTGCTGGGGGGAGGGGGTTGCTGCAGAAGCAGCTGCTCTGGGGGCAGTCTATTACCCTGCCTGGGGCCCTATCTGACCGTGATCCGGTTCTGGTATTTAAAGTAGAAAATACTATGCAGAGGTAATTGTTGTAAAGATACCTTGTAATGTAGTTATTCTTATGCATTTAAATAATTTAAGGAAATGACTGGAGTGGCTTTCTTGGGGAGTGACCCTGTGGGTGTGGCTCAAATAGGGGTGTTTCATGACTGTGGTGCGGGTGGCATTTAAGGGGCGCCAGAGCACTACTTTGCCTAGGGCACCATTTCGTCCAAGGCCAGCCCTGGTTACATGTAGTATGGGAGATGTTACATGAAGTATGGGAGGTGTTACATGTAGCTAGTATGATTAAGGTAGGGTTTAGCCTAGAGAAGTGTAGGAGTACAGCCAGGACTCTACTATATGTTTTAGCTGTGCTTTAAAGAATTTTACGTGGTCAATTTGTCTGGCAGGGAGAGGGCTAGTGTTGATATTTGCAGTAAGGAATAGTCCAGGGAGAGTCAGACAGCTCTGTGGCATACTGGGAGAAATAATTAATTATAATAAGAAAAAAAACAGAAATTGAGGCTTTATTCACCACCTAGGCAATTATAATGATTAGTCTTATTAACCTGAAGTTTCTCAAGACTGCAAACCTTCCAATAAGTTTCTCTAACAATTTCTAAACTATAACCCCAGACAAAAGCATGGCTATTATTTTAACAGCTTCTGCCTAAACGTCTTGCCATTTACTACACAATCTGTTAGCTTTACATAATTCCACAGATGGAAAAGATGTTCAGTATGATATGAATGAAAACTAGGACCATGTAAAAATGAACTTGAACTATATGATGCAAATATTGTTTCCACATTCACCATATAAAGATGTAGAAAAAACAGTCATTTCTTGTCATAAGTCAAAAATAAATTGTAAACAATACCTATTTTACGTTGTTGTGTCTTTCGACTTTTCCCGGTTAGGGGTCGCCACAGTGGAACTCCAGTCCGCTAATGATTGGCAGTAGATTTTTACATGCCGAGTTGCCAGCTCTGATGCACAACCTTCAACGAAGGTACACCCATTCACGCATGTCTCCACACAGAAGACGCTTTAGCTGAGAATCGAACAGGACAACATCTTACTGTGAGGCGACAACACTACCGCAGCACCACCATATCACTGATAAGTCCTTGAAATGTATTAATGCCATGGGATGCACCCTTGCAAATCAACAAAATATCAGCAATAAAGTGATAATACATAACAAATGTCTCCAAAGAAACACATTTATATGTATACTGTAGCTCAAGTAAACCTATCAATAGATTGGAATAAGAAGGAGCAAAGGAGTTACCCATTGCAGTACCTCTTAGTTTTATAAGTAAACAATCAAAACCAAAAAATATATATATATATATATATATATTATCAACTCAGTTAGTTGTAATCCCATGGGTCAGATTCTGTAAAGTTTGCAGAATGTGGTATATTATGCCGATATCAGCGGCAAAGTTACAGATAACAATCATCATCTTCTTTCAGCTGTTCCCATTAGGGGTCGCCACAGTGGATCATCTGTTTCCATTTCTTCCTGTCCTCTGCATCTTGCTCTGTCACATCAACCACCTGCATGTCCTCTCTCACCACATCCATAAACCTTATCTTAGGCCTTCCTCTTTTACTGTTGCCTGGTAGCTATAACAATGTTATATGTAAATATGCCACAGTGAACTCAGAATATCTCGGCACACAACAGAGTATCTCAGTATTACCAGTGTACTGTATATCATTCACAGGTTCCCCATACGTAATGAAAAATCTCTGTCAGTGCCTGATGTACAGAAACAATCTCACAATCTAAGCAGCCTGACATTCGTAAAAACATATCTATAACAGAATTGCTCCAGTAAGTTTACAGACAACTATGGAATATCTCTATAAGTCCATTATTATTAAAATATTACTTATGGATTTCGATGGAATCCATACATTTTCTAATAAAAAAATTAATAAAGGTGAAGAGCAATCACGACAACATCACTCCAGCTAACATTAGATAACAATGGGTGTGGGACATGTATGGGGAAAGCAGGTAATGCACATGCCCAAGGAAACTGGGAGATGGAAAAGCAGATCTGGGGTATGGGTGAAGAACAGACACACACACAACAGTTATGTTGGAATAGGAAAATCTGAGGGAAAGTCAGAGGGGCATGGGCATTTTTTTTGTTGTTGTTTGGTGGAAATAGGCCCCATTTATTATTTTTTAAGAATAGAAGGAAATGTAAAGATATGGAAAGAGTATGAGAAGGCCATCACAACAGATATACCCAGAGAACAAATATCACAACACATGACAAACAAAGGTTGGAAAACAACAGTAAGGACAGTTAAGTTATACATATAGCACAATGCACAACACGGGCACTGGAAAGTTGTCAGCCATGGTGAAATGCAGAATAACATATCATCCTATGCAATATCACATTATGACATGTTCTAATCTGTCTGATAGTCATACCTGGATATGCATGATCAATGATAGATGTGTGTTGTAGGGTAATAAATGAGGATCATGGTACACATTGGATAAATAAACACATTTGCATGTAGTCTGTCAGTAGTGCAAGTGTAAGCCAAGCTACATCACAGATGAGCAAATGTAGATCTAAAAATACTAGATAATTCCAGCAGAGGACAGCAAAGAATCTCCAACCATACATGTAAAATGCAAATAATCAAGCACAATGCCAAGCACCAGTACTGCAGCAAAACAGAAAACTACAACTAGGTGCACACAACCCAAACAAACGTATAATGGAACGCATATATGTGACACACATATGTCATGTCAAAGGCAACACACAGATGAAAGCATACATGTATGACTGTCAGAGGCTTAAATGGAACATACAGGAGAGCAATGTCAATACACATTATAATAACATGTAAGAATATTTTTACAAATCTAACACTGCAGCTCCATAAAAAATATCAGGTTATGCACATGATTTCAACGATGTACAATGGTTAACACACAACTATAATAACAAAAAGGATGTATTGCAAGCAGTAACCAGCAACATGGGTGCATATGTCCTGCATCTGTATAATGGCCATAGATTTGGCACATGTTGACCTAGTAAATAAAGTAATACATGACAATGTACCATGATTGCAACAAAGGCAGACATATCTGCAAAATATGAACCAAAATAGTGGCAAAAACTGGTGCAGAGACCGACACTTACACCAAGAAAATCACCAGCAGGACAAATGGAAATCACACTGTCTTTTAATACCAAGTTAAGCGCTTTCATCAATAAAATTTGATTTCATCAGAACAAGAGGTACAAGCAGCCAAGTTTTTAAATACACCAAAAACTTAATCAATAGGTTAAAATCACACCAATCACTATCATCTCATTTGAATAAATTAATAAATTAATAAATAATTGCTAATTACCATTCTTATTTAAAGTGAAAAACATATGTACTAAACTTTATATTAAACATTTTATATAAAACATTTTGATAAAAAAACCTATAAGATCTACAGGTAGTGAAAATACCAACTTTAAATTATAAAAGTGTCAAAGTTATTTTATATTTTCCCAGCTTTTTCCTTTAGGGCTGGTACAATAGATATAAAATCATTCAAACCAGGGTACAGGTTGGCAGTCAACCTCAATTGCCACATAAGTTCTCTTTTATTCAAAATATTCTTCCAGTCCCCACCCCTAGGGTTTATGTGAATGACATCCAGGATACCACATTTAAAACCAGAAAAGTTATTGCACACTTTACTATGCCTGTACAGGGCATTAGTTTCCTTTTCATTTTTTATTTCATACAAATGTTTATAAATCCTGGACTTAAAAGTCCTCTCAGTCTTTCCAACATAAAACCCCGCACAGGTGTTACACTTAGCCAAATATACTAACTTATTAGTAAGGCAGTTGCCTTTCTTAAAAAACACTGTATCCCTGGTCCTGTTGTCTAAAACCACACTATACAGCCCATTATATAGTGAAATAAAGAACATTCTTAACAATTGCCTTAAATGAAGTTAGTATATTTGAGCAACACCCACAAGCTTTAGTACATATGTTTTTCTTATTACTTCTAAAAGTTAAATTATTTATTAAGGTTATTCAAATTCTGACCTAAACTTTTATTGATGGCACATCAACAGGCATAAGTAAGCAAACTAAGAATCTTAAGATGGATGACATTAGCAAACAGGTCAACAAAGCTGCTGCACAGACAAAATGGAATGCAAAACTGAGGCACTTTGGGATGTAACTGAGTACAAATGAATGGGTGGTTGAGGAGATGAAAAGGCTAGAGGTGATGAAGTTGAAGGGTCTGAGATGGGTAGATGGGTGCAAACTGTGGATCAGATGAAATAAGGACATAAGGGAAGAAGCGTGAACTTATGTGAATAAGGAATGAATGTGGAACTGTAACATACAGCAAACATGGCATAATGTACTGTTATTGAATAAATTATCTATATATATATATATATATATATATATATATATATATATATATATATATATATATAAATATTAAATGGGTATTCAATGCAATCAGTGCCTCAATGCATGGACAGCTGAATTGGAAGAACAGCATATTGGCAGCATTGCACAATTGGAGCACACAGACAATACTTACAAACATGAGGGCCTGCCCTGATGGGGAGGAACATTGTGAATGACCTTTCAGACTATCTTCCTAAACAAGTTACGCATAGCTCATGCAATGTCCTGGAAATAATTCCTCTTCATGTCCTATGTTCGACACACATTGGTCATAACCTCCCAGATCTGCTCCTGATAATCGTCTTTCCATTGTTCTTGATATCGTCTCCTCCGGGGTGCAGCAGGGATGATGGCTCATGCAGATACAGGTCCACCTTCCTTATCATTGTCATGGTCATTATTATCTGAGGACTGCAGCAGTGACCTGCCATGCACTCATTTTCTATGTCTGATTGGCAATCATCTGTGAGTTCCATGCTCTGTCAAGATGAATCACAACACAGGACAGAAATGAAATGTTAAAATATGTTATGACCATAGTCCAGTTTACCGCCATATGCAATGCATGTCAGCATTCAAAACCATACCAATGAAAAGCAAATGTCTATCACACTGCGCATTCCCATGAAAATCATAGCGCACTGTAAATGAAACCAAGGTCTACATCTGCAATCTAAGATACAATAATTAGTTCTGAGTTATGAGTTCTGCATCTATAAATATGAAACTGAAGGCATAGTAGCATACATTAAAGTTCTTATTTAAAACACAGTTCATGATGAAATGGTGCAACATTAGCAAGCAGCACAATTATAATCAACAGAATGTCTATGTTATTTTATCTATACTTATGTACATGCCCAATAACAGAGCATGTCAAGGAGACTGTACCCATCATACAGTGTGAGCAGTTCACTCAAAGCTGTGCAATGGCATGAATAACACAGCTTACAAGTAGAAATCATGACATAACCTGAACAGTTGTTTACTGGCCAGCATTATATCCTGACATTTGAATGGAAGCATGTCCAACACTGCTTCGTGTAACATTAGCATAACTGAAATGTGACAAAATAAAAGCTTGCAAATGACAAGATAACATTAGTATTGGGACCTGCAGTGTTTAATAATGATGTCTGCCTCAGTAAACTGTCCACCTGAGTGTCTGACAGGATTTCATTTTTTCTATTCTTTTTCCCTTACATGTGTTCTCTGAGCAGTTATGTTTGTGTGTGAATATAAGTTGCAGTCTCTGCATGTAATGAGTCATATAAACAGCCACCAATTAACATTGTTAAAATGAAGATGAAGTCAGATGACAATATCATTAAAAATATACAACCCATATGACAAACATCTGAGCCAGGCAGCATAACCATTGGTTGACCCCATATCAATATAAGGAATACAACACTAACAAACATTAATAATGTTCAATCATAAACACAGTCGCAGCCTGGAGACATGGGAGTCTAGTATAGGTTGTCCAAACAGTATTGTCAATCTACAACTGTATGCATGACCTATATACATTTATATTAATCAGTGCCCTGCAAAATGCAAACATTCTAATGCTGCTTGCTATTTATGAAATGGTGCAAAGATATGCCTGTGTGCACAAGTATCCACAAACAGAGAATACAAGCATGTTGTAACAAAAACACAAAGGGTGTTGTAGGCAGACACAATAACAATGTTAACTGAAGAGCATACCGGACAGTCTGCAAACAACATATTAATGCTAATACAGCAGATACTCATTCAGTACATGAGAAGACAAGCTATACATAACAGATCAATCATTAGTAATAACATCCACAAATACAGTTATGCAGAAACTTGTATATAAAACAACTGCCCCACAATATGTGTGACAGTTACATAAACCCAACTATTTTTTAGGTCATGACCTACACTCCAAAAACTATATTCAGAAAACATGGCTTGCTGCTAAATGATATTTAGGCATATTAGTATTTCAATCAGACTTGTAAGCGGAGGTATAGTGTGATTATTGCATTTACCTTACTGATGCATGATGGGTATTCCAGCATTCTAAGCAATAGATGTGGTAATGTAAAAAATACAGGTCTGTAACAAGGATCAGATACACTTTATTTAACAAAACAAAAATGTAAGAAACTTACATCTCTCCCTCTGCTGCTTCTCAAGCCTGTGCATCCACTCAGTGCACACGGCACAATTTTGGATCCAGTCCTCATCACCTGCAAAAAGAAAAAAGCAACTATGAATGATGTAGTCCTCAAATAACAGGGGTATACATTGTTCAGATCAGGTTTTAAAAACGTTACCTTTGAAGAATCACCATATACATTTTACGATGTTACATACACAGGCCTTTACATCTTTGAAGAGAGTTAACCAGAGATTGAAGGACCTCAGATTCAAACCTGCAGCTCTAAACCCCATCCATACTGTAAATCTGACATCTACCTGCCTAAATAATCCATCTTGCAGACAGGGTGGGTTATGAATGCAGTGAAAAGACTTGCAGACAGGAGGGTTGTGAATGCAGTGAAAACAGTTGGGGTTATAAATGTGCAGGGATGGGCTATTAATATGGATCATGGCTTAGGATTTCCAAAAAAGGACAACGTCCTGGGCATTAAGGTAAATAATTTGCAAGAATGAATTCATGTCAGCACAGTAGTCACAACCACTAACAGCAAGTGAAACCTTCATCCCTCAGACAGTGGGACACTATCAGGTGTCACATACTCCTTTAAACAGAGGCAAAAAGGTGCTGTACATCAGGGACACAGTAAGGTATGTGGGAGGACTACATTTAAAGATATTCCTTGGCAAAGTGCACATCACAATTCAAATCCACACATCACTGTATCTTCTGTTCTGCATTTAAGTCATACGTCTAACCATCTGGCTCCCTCAAAAGATAAGGATGAGGTGGTTATTGAAGTGAATTCAATAAAGAATGACAATACCACATTTTTTGCAAATAATGCCATATTCCACAAATCATTTTGTCAAAAATGTAATAATCTGTTCCAAACTTTACACATAAACCTGTAGAGTTTCTGTTAACAGAAAATTACAGATTACAAAGATATTTGTAGAAATTCAGTGAATAGGTTATTTGCAAGCATGCACAAATAAATATGAACATCAACAACCAGTCATTTAGAGAACAATATTTGACAAAGAGTGAAATACTCAAGCATAATATTATAATGTTATGTTTCCCCTGTGTGGAGTTGAACCTGTAAAATATATTCAT
The DNA here is from genome assembly GCF_019279795.1 of Protopterus annectens. Classification (NCBI taxonomy): domain Eukaryota; kingdom Metazoa; phylum Chordata; order Ceratodontiformes; family Protopteridae; genus Protopterus; species Protopterus annectens. The sequence goes on along the minus strand of NC_056731.1, from coordinate 1,099,271,623 downwards.
ACTGCCCTTTATCTTTACAGGCCAAACTGTCAGCCAACACATTTTTCTTTTAAACAAGCAGTTCTAATATTTTTAATTTCCCCAAGTCTTTTGAGTTTCTAATACCATGATGGGAATGGACCCCATTTCGATGTCAAAGTATGATTAAAGTTCATGAAATTAGTATTGTTTCACTCTTTGATGTCAGCCAGTAGTGCTCTTCGCAGCACCCACAATGTGCCCAGTAATGACTCCTTCTGCAATTGGTACAGTTACATGCATTGATAGCATATCTAAATACAATTGTAGACTCTTCTTTATAAGACCTGTTGCTCCTACTACTGTTAGAACTATCTCGGTATCTTTCTTCCATATTGCTCTCGTTTCTGCCTGCAGATCCTGATATTTTATGACTTTGTGTCTCTCACTACACAAGACACTGTAGTCACTGGGTGTGGCAATTTCAATGATCAATGCTACTCTTGTCTTCTTTTCTTGAACCACTATATCCAGTTTTCTAGCATCTATCTTTTGAACTGTTGGTAATGGGTGATTCCATGTGAAATAAACTTCATCATTTTCTATGATGCTTTGTGGCTCATGTTTCCAGTGTTTTTCAGCCACTCTAATACCATAATGTTTGCACAATCCAGAGTGCAATAATCTTGCGACATTATTATGCCTTTCAGTATACAGTCCTTCTGTCATTAGTATGTCGCAGCCATCAACAAGGTGTGCAACTGTTTCCAATTCGGTTTTACAAAACCTACATTTATCTGTTTCTCCCACATGTTCAATGGACTTTGTAAACCAACGTGTATATAGCCCACTATCTTGGACAGCCAATATTAACATTTCATCTCTTGGTTTGAATTCGCCTCTCCTTAACCATTCCCGTGTTCATTCCTGATCAACATGACGTTCTTCCAGAAGTATTCTATACTTGCAACTATATTTATGCTTTTTCCACATTTCTTGCCTTCTCATATGGTCCTCCACCTTATATTCTTTCTTTTGTTTTTTGGCACATTCAGTTACTGCCTGATTTTTATCTACTTCTGGTTTGATTTCCATTCCTGCTTGACACCGATATGCTTCTGCTCAATTAAGCAGAGAAGTCATCATAGATTTATTCTCTTCATGTTTCAACACTTTCACTACATTTGCATCTTGTGAGGTCAGCAGATAAGTGTGGAGTCCCACAATTGCAGATGTATATATGTAATCAGTTTTAAGGAGGCCCATCCCTCCTTCAGAATGGGGAATATATAATCTTGGTATACATTGATTTTTATAAATCATTTGGTGAGCATGAAGCATCCTTCTTGTTTTCCTATCTAATCTATTCAACACATTTTGGGGCCAGTCAATCACTCCAAAACTGTAAGTTAGGACGGGAAAAGCAAATTAGTTTATAGCTTAGATTTTGTTCCTAGATGTCAGTGCTGTTTGTATGATTAATTTAAGTCTTCTGAAGTATTCTTTACCAAGTTTTATTTGCATTTGGTCATGTATTATTGTTGATCCTTCATCATTTCCCAAATATTTATACACTCCTTCTTGCTCAAGTTCTTTTATATCACATTGTTGCCCCAAATTGATATTTTCCTGGCGTTGCAATTTCCTGCTTTAAAGGTTGCTTTTGCACATTTATCAAGACCAAATGACATTCTTATATCATCTGAAAAGGTTTTGACAACTTGCAGTTGTGCTTTCAGTTCCTCATCTGATGAGCTATATAGTTTTAAATCATCAACAAAGAGAAGATGGGAAGTCTTTACACCTTGTTTTCTAGAAGCCAAATTATAGCCATGGCCTAAATTGTTAAGTAAACAGCTTAATGGTCAGGAGTAAATATTATTCCTAGGTATTTTATTTGGTAACTTATCTTGATCTCACTCATGGGAAAGTAAAATTCCTTATGACCTATAAGATTCATGGGAAATATGTGGGATTTGTTTAGATTTAAATTATAGTTAGAGATTTCAGAGAACTCATCTATAGCTTTAAGTATTTTGGGAGGTCAGTAGTGGGAAGGTGAAAATATATATTTAAGTCATCAGCAAAAGCAGAGAATATAAGATTTGTATTAAAGGTTCTAAGAATAACATATTGCGTACATGGACCAGTATTGAAAATGATATCAATAGGTGGAAGAATATTAATATGTCATTACTCTCAAAAGCTAGTGTTGTTAAGATGAACCTTTTACCGAGAATACTCTTTCAACTAAATGCTACTTTTTCAAATATTTCCCAAAAATTCTTCCTTGATATAGAAAAAGCTATATCAAGATTCTTATGGTACCCCAAATCCACTAGAATTAAATATGACAAACTTCTACTTACCAAAAATAAAGGGGGATTGGGGGTTACCTGATTTCAAACTCTATTATAGTATAATTACTGCCTACAGACTAATACAGATAATAAGCCATGACCCGTATGTAAATACTTGGACACCCCAATGGACCAAAATCTGGTCTGAACAACTGAAATCCCTTGGGTATAACAGCAAATCCCTACCATTTTTAAACCTAAATCAAAATGGCATATTCATGAAGAATATACACCCACTAATTAAACACATGATTCTTACTACACAGAAATGATTTAAATCATTGCAATTATTAGATGCTCTTGCCTTTATACAACCACTCCACCTAAATCCCAACCTACTAATAAACAATAAACCCTTAAATCTAACAAATTACCCTCTAATAAAAGATCTCACAGTATGGGAAATATACCAATGGAGAGAATCCAATATACAACAAATAACACTAGAACTAAATCTTACTAAGAAATATACTGTGATTCTTACCCAAATCCATTATCTCATAAATGCTAAATTCTCACAAACACAAGTCAACTTGCTGGATATTAACTTAGTAAAACTAATACTAGAAAACCTTGAGATGAAAGAGAAAACAATTTCTAGGGCATATAAAATTGTAACGAACATAAAACACCAGAATTCTCTATTATTTTCAAGCTATTGGCAAGAAAAAAAACAATCTCTGACAGATGAAAATAAGATACTGGCCATTGAGAATACAATAAAATTAATTCCTTTTAAGAAGCTGTTATATACACAAATTATGATAAATAACAATGTATAAACACTTGAAAAAATCCACAAACGTCTGAAAGCAAGGAAACCAAAGAGCAAGGCAGAAGCCCTCACAGTCCTAAACGCAATTTATTAAAACAGAAAATCACAGCTGCCACACACATATGGTGGCTTCTTCAGAGGATACAAAGGCAACCAAACACAAGCAGTTAAATACTGAAAGTTAATTGAAGTCAACTGCTATCAATTAACCACAAATTATGCAACAAGATGCCTGCATTAAACTGAAGAAGTAAAATGCAAAAAGCCTCAGGCATAGTTTAAATACATGCTAAACTGTTAATGTAGTTAAAAGACTGTGACAATACAAAAAGACACAATATTTTGACACAGTCAAACCCAAATAAAATTCAGTATATTTCCTAAGAAATAAAAATACACAAGAAAAAAATGTCACAAAATTATATGTACATTTAAAAAGCAAAATGCTAAATAGTCATTCCCAAGTATACATTATTTTAAAAGGGACGACATAATAAAACAAATGAATAACTTTTTACTAAAAGTTAATATAAATTCCAAAGATGTAGACAACCCACATCTAAAGTGTGACCTTAAAATTAAGTAAAAGTACTAAGTGTAAATATAACAACCTAAGTCAAACCTTGCTAGGTCAAATACCAACAAAAAGGTAGGAAACAGTGCCACCAAGTGGCTTGACACTGTACCCACACATAGTGGGCTAATGCAAAAAGGACTAAATCAAAAGTGTCAAGGCAAATGTGATTCTTAAAGTAAAAGGAACAACTATCTCATATACGATTTTAATTTGAGATAAGGTGCAATATTACAGCTTTCATTCAACCCCGGAGGGTAGAAAGCGTTAAGCTTAAGTTGCCAAAGCAATTCATTTGTCTCAAGTATAAGAGCACTAGGTCCACCACGAGGATGAACAGGGAGATGGTCAATCCCCATGAAGAGAAAGCATGCCCAGGAAAAGAACAGATATGCTTGGCAAGGGCATTATCAAGTCTCTTATTCCTGATGGCATATAAGTGCTGATACAATCTGTCTTTAAGCCTTCTGTCCGTCTTTCCGACGTAGAATGCTGGACAGCATGTGCAAAAGCAATATAAACTACTGTTTTCGTATCACAGGAAATACGATGATGTATAAAATATTTCCTTCCTTCAATGCAAAAACTACTACCTGTTTTAATATGTGAGCAGAAGTTACAGAAGCCGCAGGCAAAGAACCATTAATTCTAGCACTACAAGTGCCATAAGGAGTCTGTAACAATTCTTTGATGTTTCTACCTCTTCTAAACACTACAACAGGTCTATCACCTAACTTCTCACCTACAGGTGCATTACTGGTGATAAAACCAGTTTTAAACAAGATGTTCTGTATTGCATACGAGTTCACCCCAAATGTGGAAATGAAACTACAAGTAGAGGCCCTATGAGAGGCAGGTTCAATAGGAGACGTGGCATCAGAAAAGTTGCCAGAGGCACTAAATCTACGAACCACAGTGCAAGGCGACTCTTCTTGAAGCAAGAGAGGTCTGTAAAACCCACTATTTCTTTTATTCAAGACCTCTTCTATTAGTTCAGACACAAGAGTAGCTGGATAGCCACGGTTGACAAAGAGGTTTGTCAAAAATTGACATTCAACGTTAAAGTCTGACAATTGACTACAAATTCTCACGGCCCTCACAAGCTGCCCTTTGACTATTGCTTTTCTAAGTTTGAAGGGGTGAGAACTGGTATAATGAAGGAAGGAATTCACGTATGTATCTTTCCTATAAATTGTGGAAATTAACCTTCCTGTAATACCGTCCCTAGTCAGTTTTACATCAAGGTAATTCATACTAACACCATCAAACTGGAAAGTGAATTTAAGAAACGGTGTTGTACTATTGATGTAATCGACAAAACTCTGTGCTGTTAAATGATCACCCCTAAAAAGAATAAAAATGTCATCAAGGTAACGAGTATAGTAGAAAAGTTTACCATTCCACTCTGAGTTGTTTAAAACAAAATTTCTTTCCCAATAGGACATAAAAAGGTTGGCTACGGCTGCCCCACATGGGGAGCCCATGGCAACCCTCTTTTTTGAATGTAAATGTCTTTTTCAAACAGGAAATAATTTGATGACAAAATGATGTTAAGCAACTCAGTAACATTATTAATGACATTAATAGGAGCCTGAAGCTCACGCAAAAGCAAGTCAATCCACTCAATGGCCTCCTGGTGTGGTATGGATGTATAAAGATCGACCACGTCTATGGTCAAAAAGTTAACATCCATATCCAACTCAAGCCCATTTAGGTCAGAAAGAAAAGACCATGAGTCTTTACAAATAGTAGGTACACTGTCAACATACTGGTTCAGTAAAGTATCCACAAATTTTGAACAAGGGTAGGTGAGGGAAAGCCTACCATCTATCAGTGCCCTCATAGGTGGATCCCCAAGGTTTTTGTGAATCTTGGGGATTCCAAACATGACAGGGGTCTTGGCGTGGAAAATGTCTATATATTTATATGTGTCCTCATCTATTCTGCCGTTGATGAAAAAATCCCTCAGATAACCCCTAATCCTACTGGCACTGATATTCATCTCGTTGACAGATGAGATTTCATATGAGTCAGAATCAAGGACCCTGTGCATTCTTTCTACATAGTCAGCCTGCTCAAAGATGGCCAAACCGCCACCTTTATCAGGCTTGATGATCCTGACCCCGACATTGCGGAGGTCACGTAGTGCTTCAAGTTGGTCCTTGGAAATATTGAAGCGGCTAGTACCAACACAAGGCCGCTTCAATAAAAACCTGATGTCCAACTCACAGGCACTCTCAAACATTTTTAGGACCACATGGAGGGGCGGGTTGAAAGTACTAGGCAGTTTCAGCTTTGAGACCAGGGAGTCTGTGGAAAAGTTAAACAGAAGTTTCAAATTTAGTTTACGTACATAACATTTTAAATCCAATAACACCCTGGCCAAGTCGCATTTGATAGAAGGTACAAAAGTATTACCCAAGGCTAACAGTTCAACAATTTCTGGTTCAAGGGTAAGGTGTGAAAAATTATAAATTGTAAAATCACCTTTCATATTCTTAACAACCTTAACAGGAGTGTTCAGAATGTAAAGGGGGTCTGTGATTAGTTGTTCCAATTGCATTCCCCCTGCGACCCCTGTTGTTCCTGTTCCTAAAAAATTATTGCTGGTATTTTGGGGTCCTTCATACCCAGCAGCAGGTATCGTTTCATTCGACCCCCTACTGGTATCCTGTCTATTTTTATTACGGTTACTCCTACGTAAAGGTTGGTCATTTTGTGTTGGTACATCTTGACTATCCACAAACCCAGGACCAGTTGCTCTAACAGTCTCAGGTAACTCAGATGGATTAACCCCAAAACTACCCTCAATTTGTACACGTAAATTAGGGAAGGCCATATCTTTAGAATAGGATGACCTATCCCTGTGTAATTTTTTGGCTTTATTTGTTTTCAATTTGACCATGTAGGTGTCAATGCTGGAAAAAATCCGTGAATGATCATATTTTAATTGTGAAAAAGCGTTATTCAACCTGATTTCCTCATCAAGCAAACAAACCTCTTTAGTCAAATCAGATATACAAATAGAATAGTGTTTAACTAACAACTCAAGAAGATGTAAACCCTGCGACTGGAAAAGTGTCTTTAAGTCAATTAGGAAAGCATCGCTATTAATCAAGCCAGATGGTGCAAAATTACACCTAAGTCCCTTCGGAACAATGCCTTCACTTAGGCATTGTTTAAAGTAAGCAGTTTCCAGCTGCATTTTCCTGAGTTTAAGTGTTTTTGAATCCAAAAGTTTCAGTTTGTCTGCCAGAGAAACAGCAGCAGTGGCAGAAGCAGAGCGGTCCTGCACCGGCGGTGCATCATTAAAAGGTTTAACAAAAAGTGAAAAGTCACCTGTATTGGCAATCCATTCGGATATGGTGGCTCCACCGATAAGTGCTTCGGTCCGTTCTGCGTTTTCCAGTCGTATAAAAGGACGCTGGTTACCATTACTTTCAATAGGGAAAACAGCATCAGGAGCAACGGCCCCAGAAGTTTGAATTACAGGTGAAACAGCCCTAGGAGGTTGTGCAGCTGATATCGATGCCTGAGAATCAGGAACATTACAGTGCCCATTCATAGAAAGTCTCAGAATTGAAGGTTCACCATGTCGCAAAGATAAAGAGCTTTCAAATGCATTAAAGCGCTCATTGAGCGCATCAATTTTCTGCGACAGCGAAAACAGTAGGTTAGGCATACCAATAGTGTCCCCATTTGATGTATCTTGAATCACTTGGCTTGCTGGGCTCTCCATGTCAAAGGTTCCACAAAAAGAAACTGGTAAACACTTGAAAAAATCCACAAACGTCTGAAAGCAAGGAAACCAAAGAGCAAGGCAGAAGCCCTCACAGTCCTAAACGCAATTTATTAAAACAGAAAATCACAGCGGCCACACACATATGGTGGCTTCTTCAGAGGATACAAAGGCAACCAAACACAAGCAGTTAAATACTGAAAGTTAATTGAAGTCAACTGCTATCAATTAACCACAAATTATGCAACAAGATGCCTGCATTAAACTGAAGAAGTAAAATGCAAAAAGCCTCAGGCATAGTTTAAATACATGCTAAACTGTTAATGTAGTTAAAAGACTGTGACAATACAAAAAGACACAATATTTTGACACAGTCAAACCCAAATAAAATTCAGTATATTTCCTAAGAAATAAAAATACACAAGAAAAAAATGTCACAAAATTATATGTACATTTAAAAAGCAAAATGCTAAATAGTCATTCCCAAGTATACATTATTTTAAAAAGGGGAACGACATAATAAAACAAATGAATAACTTTTTACTAAAAGTTAATATAAATTCAAAGATGTAGACAACCCACATCTAAAGTGTGACCTTAAAATTAAGTAAAAGTACTAAGTGTAAATATAACAACCTAAGTCAAACCTTGCTAGGTCAAATACCAACAAAAAGGTAGGAAACAGTGCCACCAAGTGCTTGACACTGTACCCACACATAGTGGGCTAATGCAAAAGGACTAAATCAAAAGTGTCAAGGCAAATGTGATTCTTAAAGTAAAAGGAACAACTATCTCATATACGATTTTAATTTGAGATAAGGTGCAATATTACAGCTTTCATTCAACCCCGGAGGGTAAAAGCGTTAAGCTTAAGTTGCCAAAGCAATTCATTTGTCTCAAGTATAAGAGCACTAGGTCCACCACGAGGATGAACAGGGAGATGGTCAATCCCCATGAAAGAAAGCATGCCCAGGAAAAGAACAGATATGCTTGGCAAGGGCATTATCAAGTCTCTTATTCCTGATGGCATATAAGTGCTGATACAATCTGTCTTTAAGCCTTCTGTCCGCCTTTTCGACGTAGAATGCTGGACAGCATGTGCAAAAGCAATATAAACTACTGTTTTCGTATCACAGGAAATACGATGATGTATAAAATATTTCCTTCCTTCAATGCAAAAACTACTACCTGTTTTAATATGTGAGCAGAAGTTACAGAAGCCGCAGGCAAAAGAACCATTAATTCTAGCACTACAAGTGCCATAAGGAGTCTGTAACAATTCTTTGATGTTTCTACCTCTTCTAAACACTACAACAGGTCTATCACCTAACTTCTCACCTACAGGTGCATTACTGGTGATAAAAAACCAGTTTTTAAACAAGATGTTCTGTATTGCATACGAGTTCACCCCAAATGTGGAAATGAAACTACAAGTAGAGGCCCTATGAGAGGCAGGTTCAATAGGAGACGTGGCATCAGAAAAGTTGCCAGAGGCACTAAATCTACGAACCGCCACAGTGCAAGGCGACTCTTCTTGAAGCAAGAGAGGTCTGTAAAACCCACTATTTCTTTTATTCAAGACCTCTTCTATTAGTTCAGACACAAGAGTAGCTGGATAGCCACGGTTGACAAAGAGGTTTGTCAAAAATTGACATTCAACGTTAAAGTCTGACAATTGACTACAAATTCTCACGGCCCTCACAAGCTGCCCTTTGACTATTGCTTTTCTAAGTTTGAAGGGTGAGAACTGGTATAATGAAGGAAGGAATTCACGTATGTATCTTTCCTATAAATTGTGGAAATTAACCTTCCTGTAATACCGTCCTAGTCAGTTTTACATCAAGGTAATTCATACTAACACCATCAAACTGGAAAGTGAATTTAAGAAACGGTGTTGTACTATTGATGTAATCGACAAAACTCTGTGCTGTTAAATGATCACCCCTAAAAAGAATAAAAATGTCATCAAGGTAACGAGTATAGTAGAAAAGTTTACCATTCCACTCTGAGTTGTTTAAAACAAAATTTCTTTCCCAATAGGACATAAAAGGTTGGCTACGGCTGCCCACATGGGGAGCCCATGGCAACCCTCTTTGAATGTAAATGTCTTTTCAAACAGGAAATAATTTGATGACAAAATGATGTTAAGCAACTCAGTAACATTATTAATGACATTAATAGGAGCCTGAAGCTCACGCAAAAGCAAGTCAATCCACTCAATGGCCTCCTGGTGTGGTATGGATGTATAAAGATCCTATGGTCAAAAAGTTAACATCCATATCCAACTCAAGCCCATTTAGGTCAGAAAGAAAAGACCATGAGTCTTTACAAATAGTAGGTACACTGTCAACATACTGGTTCAGTAAAGTATCCACGAATTTTGAACAAGGGTAGGTGAGGGAAAGCCTACCATCTATCAGTGCCCTCATAGGTGGATCCCCAAGGTTTTGGTTTAGCATGTATTTAAACTATGCCTGAGGCTTTTTGCATTTTACTTCTTCAGTTTAATGCAGGCATCTTGTTGCATAATTTGTGGTTAATTGATAGCAGTTGACTTCAATTAACTTTCAGTATTTAACTGCTTGTGTTTGGTTGCCTTTGTATCCTCTGAAGAAGCCACCATATGTGTGTGGCGCCTGTGATTTTCTGTTTTAATAAATTGCGTTTAGGACTGTGAGGGCTTCTGCCTTGCTCTTTGGTTTCCTTGCTTTCATAAATAACAATGTATACTATACCCCATCAAAACAAAATAAGTTCAATTCCAACTTCTCGCCTATATGTCCTCACTGCCCAAACCAAACTGCAGATATTCTCCATGTCATGTGGAAATGTAACAAGGTACACAACCTATGGTGCTCTTTAAGAGCTAGGTTAGAGAAGATGGGATATGAAAAATCAACCCTGTCATGGGAGACAGCTATGTTGCACATTAACACGACTCGACTTCCAAAAATAAAAAAATGTCCTTATCACGATGTGTGCCCTTATTAAATTTTATATCACTAAAAATTGGAATGTCACATCTCCAATTACATGGGAAGGCTTTAGCAACCTTGCTATTAAATATATCTCATCTCACAAACTAGCTTATAAAAAAAACAAAAAAGAAATATTATTATCAGAAATATTGGGGTTACTTACTAGATGTAATCCTTAACAAAGAAAGATAGTCTGTACACTGACATGATAAGACAAATTTATATTATGCAATAACTGCATTATAACCAGTTTTTAGTGTTTTTCTTTTTTTCTCTCTTCTTTCCCTTTTGCCTCTTTATATATCTAATTGTATTCCCTAATTACATTAAGTATATGAATGTCTATATTTATCTTCTTCATAAAATATATTCCTTATACTATCCCTCACTTTCCTAAGTGATGTTAAAAACCTTTTATACTCCATTTGATGATGTAGTGACTTCTAATGTATATACTGTATTAGTTTTTTGAATATTTCCTTTTTGTATGTATTGTTTGTTTTGTGTGTTTGATTGGATGTATCGCTGTTAATATCTGAAAATTCAAATAAAGAGATTTTGGGGAAAAAAATTAAATAGCTTAATGGGATAAGGGCAGTACAGAATAGCAGCAGTGACAGAGAGTCACCCGGGAATATCCCTCTGAATTTTTATCCTTGGGATAATAATTTGTCCTTTATCATGGCTTAATTACAAAGTGGTCTGCCACTGTTTCATGGTCACTGTAATATAGTCGATCAGTATAGGGTGCGTCTTATACATTTTTAAGCACTCTTTTATCTATGAATGTGGGATACTATCAAATGTTTTTTTTGTAGTCAGTCCATACCATACTTAGATTCTTCCCCTTTTTACAGTTTTCCACTATGACTTCATTAAACAACAAATGATCGTTTGTTCTATATAACTTTCTTTTATTGCCCCTTTGTTCTACTGCCATAATTGAGTTTTCTTCTAAATGACTATAGTTTCTGTGTGTGTGTGTGTGTGTGTGTGTGTGTGTGTGTGTGTGTGTGTGTGTGTGTGTGTGTGTGTGTGTGTGTGTGTGTGTGTGTGTGTGTGTGCATCCATATTCCTGTAGATAAAGGATGAATACTGAAACATTCGACATGTAACCGCTATTGGCCATTATAATCTAAGGAAATAACAGCTATCAACACATAAATGAAAAGATATGTGTAACCAGTCAAACAGGCATTCCTCTTGGTTTAAACAAATGGGACTGTAATAAGAATGTTCACTTTATTAAGAGAAAGAAAGTAAAGAAGTTATTTATGAGTTACTGGGCACATATATACAGGTAGACTAGATGATATTTTCATAGTATAAGGGATAACTATGAAATGCATAGTCATCAGCAGCCTAGGCAGTAAAAGCATCAGTGATGCAGGACTATATTGGATGTGTGAGATGATGTTATTATATGTCGGAAAATAGATGTACATCTACAATGGATGTACATTATAAACATTAGTAAATAAACAGCATGGGAATACAACTCATACTTCTATGGAGAATAGTCACCACATCTTTTTAATTATCAATATGCGCTAATTGTTAGAACAACTACTTAATGGTTATAAAAGCCATATATCTGATATATTTGGGACACAGCTATATCTCTAAATTCTGTAAGAATGCTTAGATATATGTAGTACTATGATATTATGACACTTACTATAAGCGTCCACCAGCTGTTGATGCACCTCAGCAACCCTCTATAGCTTTCTAATGCAGGTCATTGTAGTGGTGGCAGACCTGCGCTCCAGTCAGGTAGATCCTCATATGTCACTGATGCTCCCTCTCAATCCATTTCCAAATGTCGATCATTGCTAAGTTCCATGACCTGCTCCACTCGGGCGTAAACAGTCAGCATCTGTGTAGTCTCCTGCTCATTCCAAGTGGGTGCTCAGACACATTGAAGCCTCCTGGAAGTAGCCACCTTGATAATGTCAATACTACGGTGGAAAAAGAAGTCAGATCTAATAACTGCCTACTGAGGTCCCACTCAGTTTGCAGGTAGTAATGGTCTGATTCATAAATGTATCAAAATCAATATTTAAAAGTGAAACTTATTTCATGTTATCAGATCACTGGCAGACAACAGGCAAATGCTACACATGGTACATATATCTATACCTATTGGGCACTTGTATGGAGCACCTTCGCATTACACAGAGCTACTGGTTATTGTGCCATATTTTGAGAACTTACATGGATGTGTGCAACTGGGATTATGAAACCTGGAATTTTAATGAACCTCATTAACTATGTATGCCACAAATGGTACTTAAAAGATGTATGCACATAGCTGCTCTTAGTTTCAGTTATACCTAAGTCATGGGTAGCTGATAAGGTAAATTGGCACCCGCTAGCATTTCTGTTTTGGGGAATATTAGGTCATTATACACCCATGTTAACATTACTCATTCTCAGAGGTATCTGTTTAGATTCATGCTTTATGGAAAATGTGTGTATTATAATAAACGTTTTTTACTTACTCCAGCGGTGTGTGATTTACCTGTATGCATACAGGTGTTGACATCTGCATCAAGGACATACAATAATTTCCCATATGCAGTTCTACAGACAGACTTACGTAGCAAAAGTGAACAGTACATAAAGATGTATTTACGGATTATCCATCTACAGTATCTTGCAGATGAATCCATACTCTCTTTAGTATACATAGGTTCATGGGTTGATAGGTTCATAGGTTTTTACTAGGCTAATGATCACAAGGGCACTTTCAAGCCTAGCCATGCATCTCAGATCTCTGACAAGTTCTAGTACCTCTGATAAGTGGAAGCAGAGGCTTGGGATGTGAAATATTTGCAAAGCAGGGGTCTGGGAGAGGAACTATTTACAGGCTGCCTGTGTCCATTAGAGAGATAGGTGCAAAACCAGAGATACATTTCCTGTTCCCCACCAAGTTGTCCAAGTTACACTTGAATTGGGTTAGGGAGGAACTCTGCTTCACATGGATTGTGAGCCTGTTCCAGAAAAGAGGTAGTCTCTGGGATACATATCTGTCTCTCCAGCAAGTCCTATTTATATCGCAGGCATGGTTTAAGTCTTTTGAATGGTTAATTCTGGTGCTATTTGTTTTGCAGATATATAGGAGGTCCATCAGAGTGGGGTCTGACAATGCCTTATATGCCAGGCATAGATCTCCTCTCAGCAATCTGTAGGAGAAGGAATACAAGGATAGGGCCTTGAAGCAGTCGGCATAAGACATGTTACTTTTACCCTGCATTCTTTTAGTGAGGAAACCCTGTGGATTTTCCATTTGTTGGATATGCTTAGTCAGGTACATACCAAATGGGGCATTGTACTCAATGATAGCTCTGATAAATGCTGAATGCAGTGGAACAATGGCTTCTTTGGACCTAGATACCACACCTTTGTTTATAAGTTGCACAACATAGAATGATTTCCTCACTACACATGATGGACAAAGATCAGATTACTGTCTATGTGTGTCCCCAAGTCTCTGACTATTAGGTCAACTCTTAGGGATATGTTTTCAATATGATAGATTCCAGGGGTGGCTGACTTCCTGAAGGAAACTATTATGCATTTCTTGACATTTAGTTTTAGTCCATAGCTCTGGCACCAGTTGGTTGTTTATATCAGCCATTCCCAGAAAACATTTGTGTCAGTGGGTGATAGAATGGGGTCTATATCACATTATCGAAATTCCAAAATGTCGAATACCATAAGCTCGACCTTGGACTCTCGAAATGTGATATACTCGAATGCTCAGAACAGCGAATTCCCAAGGGAAAAAATTTGCTGTTCCAAGAATGCACACACACACACACACACACACTACACAAGCACACCAAAATACATAATCTACACATTCACACTTCACAGAACCCTACACTAAACCATACATACCCTACTAGCTATCCACTTACCTTAACCCAACACTAACCCTAAGGTCCCTAACTAACACACACTCACCTTACCCGCTCCCTAACCCTATGTTCCCTAATACACACTCACCTTACCTGCTCCCTAACCCTAAGGTCCCTAACTATCGCACACTCACCTTACTTGCTCCCTAACCCTAAGGTCCCTATCTATTGCACACTCACCTTACCCGCTCCCTATCCCTAAGGTCCCTAACTATCGCGCACTCACCTTACCCGCTCTCTAACCCTAAGGTCCCTAACTATCACACACTCACCTTACTCGCTCCCTAACCCTAAGGTCCCTAACTATCGCACACTCACCTTACCTGCTCCCTATCCCTAAGGTCCCTAACTATCACACACTTACCTTACCTCGGTCCGTTCGCACACTTACCTTAACCTGGTCCATCACCTTCACACCACAGTTGAGGAAATAGCAAAGCCGCAGAAATTGCCCACCGAATACTTTTCCTAGAAAAATATTCAGTGTTCTACAACTTTGCTATTTCAAGCATTCACTGAATTGGGGTTGATATTATAACATTCGAAGTTTTAAGACTTCAGTGTTAAAATATAGACCCAATAGAATGACAGCTCTCAATTTGCAATCATCTTCAAATTTAGTCAGCCAGAGGCCATTGACATTGGCCTTGACTTCAGAGAAGTAAATGTCAAAAAGGAACAGTCCCAGGACCAATCCCTGAGGGACAACGCTTGTGGCTGGCTCCTTTCTAGATGTGGACTCCCAAGTCAAACTTTCTGGATCCTGTCTGTGAGCCAACTGGCTATACACCTGGTGAAATAAGGGTTTGTACCTAAGCTCTTAAGTTTTTCAACAATGTCTGAGTGGGAAGTTGTGCAAAATGCCTTGGCCAGGTCAAGGTAGGCAGTGTGAACAGTTTTACCCTCATCTATTGCTTTGGTGACATTCTCAAAGAAGTCCACCAGGTTGAGTAGGTATGACCTGCCCTTGATGAAGCCAAATTGGGTTGGGTACAGTGTCTGGAGTTTTCCTATGTCATTATTGATCATTTCCATGATAATTCTGGCTTTACAGATGAGACAAGTGAGACTTATGGTTCTGTAGTTTCCAGGGTGTGTAGATTGCCCACCTCTGTGCTGAGGGATGACCATTGTTGTTCTCCATTCATGAGGCACAAAGTCTGTTTGAAGGCTACACTTAAACAGCAATTCTAGAGGGACTGATAGATCATGTTTCATGCTATTTAGAAGGCATCCTGGGATATTGTCTGGGCCCACTGATGCAGTGTTCGTGGCCTTAGAGACAGAGCATTAAGTATCTGTTCCCCAGTGATAGTAAGGGAGTTACACTTGATGACTTCTCCTAGGGGAAGTTTGATGGGGAAAGAGGGGTAAAGTTTGAGCTGAATTTGTTGGCCAGTAGGTTTGCTATATCTTCTAGCTCAGTATAGGTGGCTCCATTTACAATGAGCTCTGCATACAACTGAGTATTTCCTTTGAGGTTGTGGACATAGCTAAAGAATGCCTTCTGGTTGTCCTTTGCCTGGGATGCCAAATTTACCTCAAATTTGGCTTTGCTAGACTTTATTTGTGCTCTGAGTTGTTTGTTTAGTTTGATGAGAGTGCTTTTATCCTGCTGTGTGCTGCACCTCCTAATTTTTGCCATGATGTTCTTCCTTCTATTATACAGAGTATTAATGTTGTGATTCCATTAGGATGGCTTGTTATTTGAGTTAGTTCTGCACTTCCTTCTGGTGGGTACAGCTGCCTCTATGCAGCTATTAACATGCTTGCACGGGGTTTCTGTGAACAGATCTGTGTAGACAACAGTGTTCTCAGAGATTATGGGAACTTGAAATTTTGCCAGGTTACCACTTAATAGTAGGAAGTTAGCCTTAGAGTACTTCCTGAATAATCCAGGGTTACTGGGGTACCAGGTTTTATTTTTACTTCAAAGGAGACCATTTTGTGGTCTGACCTTACCAGAGAAGACATTAAACTAGGGGGTGTGCAGCCCTCTCCCATATTAGTGAGGACCAGATCCAGTATGGTTACACCAATTGTTGGTGTACTGATGATCTGGTCCAGGGAGTTTGTGTTTACAAAATCCAGTAATCTCTGTGCCTGTATGTTTGGTGTTGTATATGATTCCCAGTTAATAGTGGGGGTAATTAAAGTCACCCATAAATATGGTATTGGGTTGGACGGTGAGTGTTTCCAATAAGTTTAAATACATGGGGAGGGGGGCCTAAAGCTTACAACAAAGTGATACTGGATTTTGCCTATGGTGATTTGAACATGGAGAAGCTCAAGTGCATTGTCCTGTTTGACCAGCCTTGACACGTTTATTTTTTTATGTAAATCGAGACACCTCCATCTTTAGTCCCTGTCTGTGTAGTAGCTGGTCTGTGTGGAAGCATTATACCCTTGCACTGTTGGTGTGCTGTCCGTGGATTTAAACCATGTCTCAGTGACCACACAGACGTCAGCATTCTCTAGTGTGAAGAGAGCTTCTAGGGAGTGGAGTTTTATGTTTAGACTCCTAGCACTGAGTAGTATCACCTTTAGATTTTCTTGGTTTTCATTTGCTATGTTGGAAGTACTTTCAGTTTAGTATTGCCTACAAAAGGCACTATGGAGGAAGATAATGTTTCAGTGAATATTCACAAGCCTAGAGGGGAAAGGTGCAGGCCATCACTGGCAAAGCAGTGTGGTCTGTTGATCATCTCCTTCCATTCTGACAATCATTGTACCCCCTTAGAATGACACCAGAAATTAAGTTAATTATTAAAGTCAGTTATGTTTTACTCATATTGTGGTATCATCTTTGGATAAGGTGAAAGGCTGGTCAGTACTATGCTCATACCAGCCTTGGACACATATTCTGAGAGCTACATGATGTCTCTCTTCATATAGTCTAGGGAGGTATGTCTCAGGTCATTTATACCCACATGGACTATGACTGAGTCATAGTAAAAAAACAACAAAAGTACCAAAATCCAACACGGCAGACTGGCAAAATAAATTAAAATCAGATGATGAAGCGGTTTGACCCACCGCAAAAGGGCTAACTTTTTTTAATTAAAGTTCTTATTTTAATTTATTTTGCTGTGTTGGATTTTGGTACTTTGGTTGTTTTTTTACTTGGATTTCTTTATTGTACTAATACTTTCTTATTCCTGGTGTTGTGCTCTTTTATAACTGAGTCATACTGGTACTTGTGGTGCCTGAGTGCACATGTAATATGGCAGATCCTGGCCATTGATAAACAGCTAACTGTGACTTTCTCCTTACTCAGTCTAGTAAGAGGGACATTGTCTCACAATGGAGTCTTCAATGACTAGAATGTTAGATTCTGTGATGGCTTGCCTTATGGGCTTAGAAGTATTGAAAAATTGGACATCCCTTATGGGTGATATAAACCTGGCTAAAATTCTAGGCACACAACCTTTAATCACCTATAAAAGAGATCGTAACTTAAAAGATTGGTGTAATGCATGTTCAAAAATGGTAGAAATAACGCAAGGTATAATGAGGAAATGTAGCATGTGCAAATATTGCAATTACATTTTAGAAGTGGATCAGTTATCAATTATGGGAATAGATATAACTATTTCAAGTTATTACAATTGTAATACAATGGGCATTGTGTATGCAGCAATATGCTCACACTGTTCTGCTTTTTATATAGGCAAAACAGAACGAAAGCTAAAACAGCATGTATATGAGCATATTTATGAAATCAATAAAAACTCACACACTAATGCACTTTACAGACATATAGAACAAAACCCAATGCACACATTTAAGTTTGTAGTATTGGAACAAGTTCGACCAACTCCAAGGAAAGGTCCTTAGAAAATAATTTTAGAATCAAGGGAATATTGGTGGCAAGTTTATTTAAATGCCATGCAATTCCCAGGTTTAAATGATTCAACTTCCATTACAAGCATTTTAAAATTAAAAGTTTACAATAGATAGGGCATTGTGCAATGGTTTTGGAGATTTGATAAATATTTTTAAATATTTTTATATGATAATTGATTTTTATATATTTAATCAAATAAATAATTATTGAATAATTGATCTTAATTAACATGCATAAGCTTGCTATATAAGAGGCTGATTTTATTAAAATGATTGTCTGAGGAAGGCTGGTATCACAGCCGAAAGCGCTTACCTATCCAATAAACCTGAATTTATTTATATTTTGGACTCCTATTTGGTAATTTTCACTTTGGAGCACTGTTGGACTGCTTCTACGCTGTCACTTCTTTATAACAATTTCTACATTGTTTCAAGATGCCCATATCAACCAAGCTGGTAACAGAGATTGTGGGGAAGTTCATATCCATGGCAACAGACCCTTTTTTATTGATTAGAGAGTTGAAGTGAGAATATAAAGTAATGTCAGGAGTATCCAGTTTGCAACTCTGGGTGCAGTGCTTGTCACTGCAAATTATTTATCATATGTGCAACGAGGTACTGGTGAAATTTTAATGGTGCTTTTAAAGAAAAAATGTCAACTCAAGGTGTCTGTGGCAATACAGGGTACTGCCAAACACTTGAGGGGAAATTAATAAGTACAGCATGATGATTTATAGATAAAGTATTTAGGCAGATATTCTGACGTTAGAAGCAAATCAAGCAGTACTTACTGAAAAGAAAGAATTAGCTTTTCAAGAATGATGCAAAGAGGGGAGTCACCTGAATGGCTACTACCTGACTACTACAAGTGGTGGTCTCACCGCAGTTTCACTCTGCTGGGATACAATGCTACTTTGTTTCTACACTGACTAGAAGCAAAACTGTAGCACCAATCTCAAGATGAGAAGCAGGCCACAGCCTGTTTTGTTGATACGTAGTCTTGTCCCAGATGATCTAAGTGTCTGTAGGCTTGTTGTAGCCCTTTCCTGTAGACGCCTTGAATAGCAACCAGACAAATCAGGAAGATCAAGCACAGGCACTAATTTCCCAACCAGAAAAAGTCAGAAATTTATGCACTCTACTCCTTCTCTCACCAGGAGCAAAATATAAGCACACATTCCAAACTGGCACCTATGCAGCAGTTATTAGGCTTTCTGATTATCAGCAGTCCCCATGAAATAATGTCCCTATGCTCCTTCTCTTACCAGAAGCAAAACAGAAGCACTAATCCCAAGATGACTACTGAGAGGCAGAATGTTGCCGTTCCAGTAATTGGTGGTCTTGGAGTAGATGCTGCAGATTTTAAACGTAAGATAAAAAAAAAATGGGTTAACATCTGAAGAACTGCAGTGTGTACTAAGTAGTTAGATGAGAAAGCTTTAGCTAGTGAAGTGAATAGCCACTAATTTTAAATGCTTGAAATAACTTCCAAATCACATAAAATGCATAAAAAAGAGAAAACAACTGTATTTTTTCACTATGTGCTTCTTTTTTATATTAGCTAAAGCTATCTGGAATATCCAAAGTGTGCAAAGTGTCCACGTGTTTTTGCAGTATTACATTACAGTTATTTCACAGAAAATGGTAATTTCAAAGAGTTTATGGTAGATTTGAATATTTTTTCGAGACGTTAGTGTGTGTTTCTACATAATTACAAGGGCATTTTGTTGGCAGAGGGATTTTGCAGGCCTGCTCTACTTGTATATGAAAAAAATGTTGCTGAAAACTGGGGAGTGTTTTGAGTAAGAATACGGTATTTTCATTCATGTTGCTTTTTCTGACAAAGATGCACATACAAAGGCATTTATTCTGCTTAAAACATCAAACGAATCACCCAACAGACAAATGAACTACTGCAAAGAAATGGTAATACTACCCAGGCAAAAAGTAAACAAACAGTGGAGCAAAGCATGGCTTCCCTCTTCATACACAAAACTCTAGGCACTCTCAAATAAAATAAGCAATATTTAATGAGGTTAGCGCTTTCACCACTGAACAAGTGGCTTCATCAGACCATTTGAGAGTGCCTAGAGTTTTGTGTATGAAGAAGGAAGCCGTGCTTCACTCCACTGTTTATTTACTTTTTATTTATTCTGCTTAATTTAGCTGGTTCAGAAGCCATTTAAAGGAAGTGTTCATTTGTGTATGCCCCGGCTGTATATGCAGGGGAGGGGGAAACTGCCATATAGTGGTACCAGCTGAAACCCGGGAAAATCCTGAGTGCTTAAAATGTAAATTTAGAGAAATGTGTAACACTCAAAATAAATGTTACAATGAAAAGACACATATTTTATACAAGGGACTAAAAGCCTGGTGAAATTTTTGTAGCATATGTAACTGACTTGAGAAACAAGGCAAACTGTGCAGATTTGGTGATTTAAGAGATGAGTTAATAAAAGACAAGTCTGTGTGTGGTATTAACGATGATGCAGTGAGAAAGATTTTGCTTTGAGACAGTGATTTAACTTTGAATAAGGCCACAGAGACTTGTCAAATATATGAGGTCACAGAAAAACACATGCATATGGGTACAAATGAGAAATGCATGCTTTCAGTGCCTTCCCTTGCTAATGTTGATAGTATGCAGCATGTGGTTAAAATATGCAAGCCTAATGTCATGACCACACCCCGGGCCTCCTTAGCAAAACCTGTCGCACCTTCAGTGAAACCCAGAGCCTTTCTAGAAAGTTCCAGGGCAGCTCCAGTAAACTGCAGGGCTTGCTCAGTGAAGCAGAGGCGTGAGTTAGCAAAATCTGTGGCAAGCCTCATAGTCAACTGTCATAATTGTGGTGGTAATCATGAACCTAAAAGAAAAAAGTGCTTAGCTTTAGGTCAGCAATGCCACAAATGTAAAAAGTGGAATCATTTCAAAAGGTTTTGTAAATCAAATGAGGCTCAGTCTTTTATTACAAGAGAGCATTCTAAGAGGCAAGTTGATCAACTAGAAATCTGCGACCCTACCTTTTATGTTGATGGTGTGTCAGTGTTTGATGAAACAGTCAATGCAGTAGATTTGGTGGCAAAGAATGAAGCATTTTGTTTGTACTGTTCTGATTAATGGAAGACCTGTAGAGCTCAACGTTGATACTGGTTCAAAGTATAATGTTATGTCAGCAGAAATGTTTGCCAAAGTAAAAGCTTGTGAGAAATTTGATCTGGCAAAGTGTGCAAAGATTGTTACTTATGGTGATGAAGAAATTCAAACCGAAGACTTGGTAGTGCTTTTATATTACTCTGCTAGGAACAGCTAAGACTTGCAATTTTACATACTCAAAAGGCATATACAGTCATCGCAATGCAGAAGTCCACCATGTAAGCATGTGTAATAATGAAAATTTCTCACAAACTATTTTTTTTGATTATGCTGATCTTTTCAAAGACATGTTAAGCAAACTCCCAGTTGTGTACTCATGAAGTTAGACTCTGAAATAAGCCCGGTTATCAGACCAACAAAGAAAGTTCCAGTAGACTTTCAAGGCAGAGTGACAGCTGAGATAGACAGAATGGTGCATCTAGATGCAAGTTTTTCCAATAGACGAGCCAACTGAATGGGTATCCTCCATGGTGGTAGCTCATAAGAAAAGCTCAGATGATATTAGAATATGTATTTATCCAAGAGACTTGAACAAAGCACCAAAATGACCTCATCATGAAATGCATACATTTGAAGAAGTTGCTGCTCTTATGCCAAATGCCACTGTTTTCTGTCTTAGATGCAAAAAGTTCATTTTGGCAAATTTTGCTTGACTGAAAATTTTCATTGTTTACCACTTTCAGTGCATCATTTGGAAGGTACAGATTTTTGAGAATGCAATTTGGGATAAATTCTGCCAGTGAAGTCTTTCAATATGCAATGGAGCAAATTTTTTTTCTGGCTATCCATGTACTATTGTAGTAGATGATATTCCTGTAGGAGGCAATGGTGAGGTTGAACATGATAAAAACCTCAGGAAAGTTCTAGAATGTGCTCATGAGGTGTATCTTAAGTTGAAGCCTAAAAAATGCAAACTCAGGCTACAAGAAGTTACTTATGTGGGTCATTTGTTTACCAGTTCAGGCTTATGACCAGATCCTTCCAAGCAATCTACAGTTCTTGAGATGCCATCTCCAGACAATGTGACTTCCTTACAATGTTTTCTTGGGATGGTCAATGAATTGGGCAAGTTCATTCCAGATATGAATGACCTTTCAGCACTGCTAAGAGAGCTGACATGCAAAGATATAACTTGGTCCTGGTCAGAACAACACCAAAGAGCATCTGACATCCTGAAACAAAAAATTGCCAGTCCACCCACTTTGAGGTATCATGATTTTCACAAACCTGTAATTCTTTCCTGTGATTCTTCGAAGTTTGGTCTTGGTGCAGTCATTCTTCAAGAGGGTAGACCAGTAGTCTATACATCCAGACTTCTAACCCAAACTGAAATGCAGTATGCTCTGAAAGAAAAAGAGCTCTTGGCAATTGTGTTTGCATGTTCAAAGTTCCATGATGATATTTATGGTAGACCTTTTCAAATTGAGACTGACCCCACCAACCTTTGGTCACTATTTTGAAAAAGCCAATGCACACAGCTCCTGCAAAACTGCAACATATGATGTTGAAATTACAAAAGTACAATTTTTACTTGGTTTACACAAAAGGCAATCTTCTTTCTCTTGCTGATATTATATCCCGATCACCCAGAAAAACACACTGAACAGCATGAAAATGAGAAACCTGATTTTGAAGTCACGGAAGTGAGAACTTTTTCTTCCACATGTCCTGATGAGCTTAGAACTCACACAGATTCAGATCCAATTCTCCAAAAGGCTCAACCACTTTATCAGTCAAGGATAGCCGTCAAAGCAATCTAGTTTGCCACCAGATGTGCAGCAGTATTTTCCTTACAGAGACACGGTTTTGATGGAAGATGGTATCATCATGAAAGGTCCTAATGTGATTGTTCCAAAATCCTTACAACAAGAGTATATTGAAATTTTACACTGTGGCCACCAAGGAACTGATTCTATCAAAAGACGTTCAAAAAGACTAGTATTTTGGCCTTCTATGTCAAGAGACACTGAGAAAGAACTTTCAACTTGTTCTGTTTGTAATAGTACTAAACTACATCGGCAAAAAGAACCACTTCAGCTAAGCCAGATTCCTGAACTACCTTGGTCGACAGTAGCGACAGACATTTTCAAATGGAATGGTCAACATTACTTGCTAATAGTAGACTCTTATTCAGATGATTCAAAATTGACCTTCTTCCTAATCTCATGTCCAATACTGTCATTACTAAATTGAAGAAACATTTTTCTGTCTATGATAGTCAGCACAAAGTAATTTCAACAATGGTGCACAGTTTATAAGGCAGCAGTTCAAGAGATTTGCTGAAACATGGGACTTTGTTCATGTTATGAGTAGTCCTGAATACCGACAGTCAAATCACTGGCAGAATGTGCAGTTCAAAGAGTAAAACAGCTGTTGGAAAAATCTAAATGTGACAATACTGATGTTTTCTCAATCTGCTTAATCTCAGAAACATAGCTCATGACAGTCTTCTTGGTTCACCTGCAAATGTTGCGACAAACCAGCACCACACTGCCAATCAGTAAGATTGTGTTGGTTCCAAGTACTAAAAACAACAAAGCAGTAAAAGCTCAACTCCTAAAGAAGCATTTGTCCCAAAAGTCCTACTGTGATAAATCCAGCAAGCCTCTGAATCCATTGAAATAAGGATAGATTACAAGGATGCAGACAGCAAAAGGATTTGACCGAATAGGACTTGTAAAACATTTGTGTGAAGAATCAAGATCGTACATTGCTGAGTCACAAAGCATGGAATTCAGGTGGAATTAGAAACATTTACTACAGTGTCCAAGCCTATGTTGCAACACTTTGCTTGTAACAGCACTCTAATTCTCAAAGTGATTTGTCCAATGTTCCAGTTCCAAAGAACATGTAGGAGGATGTAGATTAGTGTGTGTATGTTCCTTTAAGAGCTATCTCAGTCTCTACCATGATGTGTTTGTACATAATAAACTACTTAAATAACCACCAAGCCTAATTACCTTATTGAATACAGAGAAGCAACATCTGAAGTATATACAATACTATTGTTTGATTTACAGACATCTATTCAGAATACACACATACTCTACGCCATAAAGCATAAACCCTAATCAAAATACTTAGACTTGTATACAAAACAGCCCTGTAACAACATATGTGACAGATATAACAACTCAACTGTTATTTAGCTTGTGGAGTACATTTCAAAAAAGTGTGTGCTGAAACAATGGCTGAATGATATATCAAATATCAACATCGTTAGATTTTATTCACAGTTATAAGCAAAGCTGCCATGTGATTATTTCACTTAATGTATTGATGCATGATAGATATTCTTGCAATTTAATCAATATAGATGTTATTGTGAAAAATACAGGCCTGCAAATGGGGAAGATGCATTTCAGTTAAAAAAATATGTAAAATAATCAACATACCTCTCTCTCTCTCTCTCCACTGATCCTCAAGCCTGTGTATCTGCTTGATGCACGTGGCTATGTTCTGACTGCAATCCTCCTCACCTGAAATAAAAAAAACATATAATGAATGAATAATGTATTGCTTAAATAACATAGTTATGCATTTCTTCACCACAGTTTGTAGACATTTCTTTCTGAAGAACATTAGATAATCACAATATACACTTGATATTTTTACATATAAGTGTTAACATCTTTGAACACAGATTGGAGAGAATGAGATTCAAACCGGCAACCACAATCTACATCCAACTACCTGCCTACCTAACACATCTAAACTGAAAAAAAACATGTTTTACATGCAGTGAAAAGAGTTTATGTTACAATGTCATCTGGATGGGGGTTGGTCTACTAATAAATGATCTTAGTTTAGTATTGCAAAGTATGGACATGTGCTACTCATGTAGCCACACAGTTGGAAAATTACATTTATGTTATCACTTTGTTCAGAAACATTAATGATAATGGAGAGAATAGATTCCCAGGCAGTGTGACAGTGTCATGTAGCATACATGTGAACAAAGCCATACATGTTGCTGTACATTATGAACACAGTAAGGTATGTGTGAGGACCATGATATTCCTTGCTAAATTGCATACCACTAGAAAAATCATATTCCCTATTCTTCATTTCAACTGTAAGTCTGCCCATCCAGTCCCTCAAACTTTGAGGATAATATTGTTCTACTATTGACTTTAATATTTCTTGAGAAAACAGACCTTCATATAATTTTTACAAAGTATACAATATTAATAAAAATTGCTTAGTATTACAATATAGTTCTTCCAAAACATGTGATGGGTGAAGTTAACAAAGATAATAGGTACAGATATATACTTCCCTTATGTGGACTGGAACCCAGAGCACGCCAAACTTTTGATATATTAGACAGTTGTTTTACAGGCCAAGCTAACATTCAGCATGGATTTTGTTTTAGAAAACAAGTACTACAGGTGTTTATTAGAACTCCTGTGGAAAAAAAAACAAAAGAATATGGGAAATGCAAACATTTTTGGGGCCTTTTGTTGTAAATAAATAGTTATCAACACATAACTAAAAAACATATGTGTAAGCATTCAGACAGGCATCACTTTTTAAATTAAATAAATGTGTCTGCATAATTGTTTAGAAGCAATAATGTAATAAAGTTATATATGTGTTTTTATTACAATGTATAATGGTGCAATAGCTGATACTGTGGGACTATAATGGAAACTATGAAGTGCACAGTCATCCACGGCCTAGACACTATAGCCGCCTGTAATGCATGAGGACAGTGGCTATATGAAATTATGTAGCTAGATGTTGTAAAACATATGTACATCTACAAAGGATATACTTATGGATATTATATTATATGGATATTATTAAATAAAGAACATGAGATTCAAACCCATAGTTAAGAGGACAGTATTTACCAAGTCCACCTAATTATCCCCACAAGCTAATTGTCACAACAGTTAATACATGATTATAAAAACATCTACCTGATATATATATATATATATATATATATATATATATATATATATATATATATATATATATATATATGTGTGTGTGTGTGTGTGTGTGGAGCAAAGAAATATCTGTAAAATCCATAACAATGCTTGGGTATATGCAGACTATTGATACTTACTGTAGGGATCTACGGCCTGCCTCCGCACCTCAATGATCTTCATTCAAAGCTCCTCCACATCCCTCCAATGTAGGTCACCCATACATTGACGAACCTGTACAACAGTGCAGTTGATCCCCATCCCCCATTAATGCTCCCTCGCAATCCGGTTCCACATGTCGATAATGGTGGAGTTCCTGGGTCTGGTTGCTGTGCTCTGCTCCAGCCCAGCTTAAACTGTCAACATCTGGGTCATCTCCTTGTTGCTCTGGTTGGATATACTAACATGTCTCAGCCTCCTTAAAGTCACCATCACTATCCTCAAGTTGAGAAGTCTGGAAAATACAAAAACAGAGAAATGCTCACTAAGGTACCACTCAATTCACAGTTAGCAATGGTCTGATCAGTAACTATATCAACATCTGAAAGTGGTGCTGATGTCATGTTATCAGATCACTGGGAGATAGGCACATGCCACACATGGTACCATTTATCGATACCTATTGGGTGTTTACGCAGTACACCTGGGTGTTTCAGTGCATGTAGCCAATTTAAGTGGATGTCTGCAAATGGGATTTCAAAATCCTGAATTTTATTGAATGCCATCAATTATGTATGACACAAATGGTACTTAAAGGTGGGTGAACACAACGTGCCCTTGGATTCTGTGAATTGGAGTGAGAGGTTCTTTGGCAATTGGTAGAATTTCTGTTTTGGTGATTATTAAATATCTTAAAGTTAGTATTTTCAAAAGGTACAGGTTGAAATTAATATTTACTCAAAGTGTTATCTTTAACAGAAGTTGTATGTTACTGGAGTGATGTCTTGAACTTTATGTATACAGGTGATGTTCTTCTAAATAGTTTATTTCAGTCCCATATGCAGCTGTATAGACAGTCTTCTTTTGCAAATGTTAACAGTATATAATGGCTCATTTATGGATCATCCACAATTCTTACTGGTAATTCCTTCCACTCTTTTGTGCAACTACTGATAGCTACACATTCTGACACTATCTGTATCTAGTATGTGAGGTTGATATTACAGACATTTCCGAATACATGTCCCCTAACAAAACTGTTAAAACATGTGCTATTGCTATTACTGATATGTTTTTAATGATAATTCTTTAAAAAAAGTATTACAAATGCTGGCTCAATATACTATGGATCCATACCATCTGTGGCCTGGCTACGGAACCTGAGCTTTACCAAATGTTCTGCAAGTTCTTCAAATTGTTATTTGCTGTAGTATTTGAATAATGCAACATTTGAGCAGACTCATGTGACATAATGCTGTTGTCTTTGGACATCCATGCTATATATGTACTGTTAGGGGTTCTAATCCCACTCACTTACTATAAAAATATAAGCTATGTTGATTTTACCAATGTTATATATGAAGGCATTGCTGTTACTTGTAATATGTCACATTAGTAGTTATCACACACAGTATTATATAGACATTTTCACTGCACCGGAATGCATGCTGTTTGTGTTGATATATGCTGTTCACATAATAAAATGCATAAATGGGCTCAAACATGAATATTGCCATGTGTGCATCACTTCCTTTCAGATGCCAACTGTCCTAAAGGTAAACAATTTCTCCTCCTAGGAAAATTACATCATAATTGATGCTCTCCACCAATATGGAAGACTCCTAGGCAATTCAGGTGATACTGTTTGGAGAAATAAAATCTTGAAGGACTTCACCAACATGATCAATGCAGTTGGAGGCCACAACCAATCCTCTGAAGCCTGTAGACAATGCTCCTTGGACATGATCCTTCATATTGAGAACAGAGTGACACATTATGAGAGATCAAGGGATGCCAGTGGAGATGGAGCAATATTGACTCCTGATGACATCACAATATTTCTGGCTGCCTCACTGTTAGGGGTTCTAATCCCACTCACTTACTATAAAAATATAAGCTATATTGATTTTACCAATATTATGTATGAAGGCACCAAGAGGGATGTGATGCATCCCTGGTGGTGGGGTTGAAGCTGGAGTCCCCGGATGAACATGCATGTCTTTATTTCCACTAAAGAGCTGTGTATTGAGACAATCACAGCAGATGGCTGTAGTGTGCATATTCATGTATTGCTGTTTTTGATTTACAGCAAAAGAGTTGATCTGTGTACACACATCCACACAGGGTGAGGATGATGAACATAAGTCTAATGGCATGTATGGATACAACTGAAGCACAAACAGAACAGTCCAAACAACATTTATGTTGTTTGCATTAATATTCACAGGTCCATCTACTTCAGGACTCAACCAGGAATCGACAGGTGAGTGTCTCTATGCTGTTGCTGTGAACACTACCTTGTTAGTGCCTCCACCTCATTTCATGGCACTGCTGTTTACTGTTATACTGTTGTTTCCCTACCATTGCACACCACAGTTGCATCCAGTGGAGGGGCAGGCCATGCATTATAAAGTGCAGAAAGACCAGGTATGTTACAGCAAAACTGTCATAGCCTTTCAACAATGTGAAGCACACATGATTTTTACAATACTTGTCAATATAGGCCCATTTGGTGTTGAGTTGCAATGTCCATCACATGACTATTTGCTGCCCATGTTACTGTGTTGTATATGTGATGCTGTCAGTATTCTTTTTCGCTAAATACTTGACTGTGCTGCCTTTCTCTTTACTTTCACACTGCAGGATCCACAGTACAACCCACAACCTCTCCACAGCAGGAGTCTATCAGTGGCATCTATTAAGTATGTTTTGTACCTGTTCTTGTTGTTAATGAGATAGTTGACCTCCAGTAATATTGTGTCTTCTTACCATTCCTAGGTCAGTCTCCATCAATGTCCTCAAGTGCACCTATGAGGCGTATGTGGATGTTACACTTTCTATATGTTTTAACTGTGTTCATCTGTTTAATGGTTGAAATGATGTGATCAGTAATGCTGTTTTTTCTCCTACATTAGCTGAAGTTCATCCATGTTCAGCAATACCATCTTCCCATGACTTTTTGCCAGCTGTGATTTTTTTATGCATCACATATGTCATGTATGTTGGCCAAGTAAACAGATTCTATACATGTTTTATGTAGAGTCCATGAAAATATATACAGTAGACCGCAAGTGAAGTCATTATTATTGGTAACATTGCAGTGAGATATATATGCCATATGTCCTTAATGATATCCATCATGTGATATAGGCACATTGTCCCAATCTGTGTTTTTCTATCTTGTAGCACATCAACTAAATGTATTATCCAGCAGCCCTTCCAGCGATCATGATGGTGTTCAGGATGTGTCTCAGCATGGTGCTATGGCCCCTTGTACAGAGGACCTTCAGTTGTTTGAGACTTCATGTATGAGTTTGACAGTGATGTTGCAGCAGATGTAGTTTCAGATGTGGAGGTCCACTTGTCTAACCTTTCAGAGGATGCTGCCACAGTAGATGTTGAACAGGGTGAGGCCATTGACCAACCTACCACAGTTGAGAGCACTGCTGCTGGCAGTTCAACACAACAACCAGGAACAGGGCATCTCAGTAGACATAAGCAGACAGATTTGTGCATGGCCAGGTGTCACAGGATGTCTGCCTCCTGGTACAGGCAAATGAAGGGTCACAGCAATGGCATAATTCAGACATCCATGCACTTGCCGTGTCAAATATCGCCTGGCACACCAGCTATGTGTCATGCATGAAGGACAAGAGCACAGACACAGTGAGATTATAGCTGTATTGGCTACTCAAAATGAGAGTCTGCTAGCTGTGTCATGGTCGGTGGAAACTCTGGCCTCTATGGTACTGCAGCAGTATCATAATATCAGTAGGATTCTGTTTCTTGACTGTGCTCAGCAGATTGCAGCCTGTGAGAGGCAGACCACCTGTCCACAGACCCACCTTTGGCCATTGACAAGCACTGTCTGTGGTCCAACCTGCATAGAGTTCTATTGCTGTCCCATCTTCTGTCATCCCATCAGTCACAAGGCCTCCAACTCACAGTCATGCTCCTTCATCTCAACCTGGTGTTGTAGCCCCATCCATCTTCTTTGTGGAGCAACCAGGATAAGATGTGTCTGCACAGGGCAGAGTGGACCATGGTGTGAGACATCAGAGAGGTCACCCTAGACTGTGTTAGAGTGTGTCCAACAGTGTAGTACACATTGCTGGCTCATATTATTGCAATACCACTGTACTGTGATATGTGTTTTCTGAAATTAAAATGTGTGCATTATATCTTGCATGATTTCCCTTTTTACATGTTATTATATTGTAGAGATTTGTATATGTAGCACAGATGTGTGTCCCTTATTGTTTACCATACAGTGATACAACAATCTGAGTGTGTATGCATATATATGCCAGCTGTGCCCTAAGCTGATGATCCTTGTTTTGACATATCTCATATGTTCATGTTGGAACATGCTATGATTATCAGTGTGTACATCTAGAGGGTACTTTCCAATAGATGCAATCTGTGTTGCTGTAGTGGGGCAGCACCTGAACATAATTTTTCAATCTCTGTACTTATGTACATGTGGCTTATCATGACTCAAATATTTGAGTCAGACACTGTCGTGTTGCTTGGGCCTGCACTTGTGGTTGCACCCTACATTGCCTATGGCTGTGAATTCTGTCCCCTATGTCCTCCTTCTCATCCTCAAATACCCATGGGATGTCCTCTTCAGACATTTGGGGTTGTTGTGATAGTTCACCTACACCTGCAGCTGGAAGACCACTATGTGCTCTGGTTAGCATGTTGTGCAGCATGGCATATACAGTTATCATATTTATTGCCTTTTCAGGTGTGTATTGCAGTGCACTCCTAGATGTGTCAGACATCTGAACCTAAATTTCAATACACCAAACACACACTCTATGGTGTTTTTGGCTGTTGTGGTGTGTGTGCTCTACTCTATTGTAGGCCTCCTGTGCCGGGTTTGATGGTTCACAGTGCAGGGACATTAGCCACAGCTCAAGTGGATAACCACAGTCACCCATTGTGGGGAATGGAAACACTTTTCATCATACTGGATATTCTTGTGAGGGGTATCCTTATCTTGCATCCTAGCTATGTTCCTGTACTTACCCAGTAGCAGTCCCTCTTGTATGTCACCTTGTTGGAATGCAGTCCTCAGTTCATTTTCCCTTCAAATGGCAGCATCATGTTCACATCCAGGGTGTGCTGCCATAATGTTTGTTATGCTGCCATCTGCTGCACACACAACTTGGTAGTTGATAGATGGCCATCCCTTTCTGTATATGTATTGGTCTGCTTCTGAATGTACTGGTGTCTTGATAGGTATGTGTGTGCAATTGATTGCATCAAGTACATGTGTGAAGTTTGCTGTGTTTTAGAACTGGTGCATTACAGTTCTCTGCTCCATGGTGGTGGATGGAAAGTGCATGTAGTCATCCACCTTGCTGCACATTGGTTCCAGGAATTTTGCCAGGATATGACTGGCAGCTGTACATAATACTCCCACAGCACCCCCCATGTGTATCTGGAATGTCCTAGTTGTAAATACACTCAAGCTGAGACACACTTTTATTTCAAGGGGGATGGGGTTTCCTCCCAAGATCTACACAGACATGTGTGGAGCACAAATGTTGTAGACATCCTGTACCAGTTGTGTATCTAGACAGTTATCTGTCGATTATTTGCTGCCCTGACAACTGGTTTAGTTGCAGCGTTGCTCTGACTCTAGCTGGCTGCCTTCCAGGATGCACAGCCACAGCCTCATTTATGACTTGCATCACTGCAGCCTGTTGCAGTATATTAACAGCAGGTTGCACTTTTATATACTTTTTGATGTTTTACTACGGATTTCACCATGATCCATAGTATTCAATTGGTGTCTGAACTGACAATTTTAGAAATGGGGTTGGCCTGGCTGTTTGTCACATTTGAGTTGCATTGTGTGTGCACAATGTGTTTTGGAATCAGACTGGCATGCACAGAATCTTTAATTTTCCCACACTGAATACTTAAGTACTCAGTCTACCTTC
Organism: Protopterus annectens; assembly: GCF_019279795.1. NCBI lineage: Eukaryota > Metazoa > Chordata > Ceratodontiformes > Protopteridae > Protopterus > Protopterus annectens. The sequence goes on along the minus strand of NC_056731.1, from coordinate 1,099,239,266 downwards.
AGCATGGCTTCTGAAATCGTGTCTGTACCAGTTATGCTGAAGTCTTCTTTCAGGGTGCTCCACTATCCACAAATAGCTTCTGCGAGATTTACGGAATTCAGGCCATTATGTCTTTCCTGAATAGTTAGTTCAAAATTAATGGTACAAAATGCTGTTTTTTGAAATACACCATTAATATTCCAGTTTTCAAACTAAGAATGAAACATCTGAAGTGTAATGATGCAGAAAATTTACAACAGAAAAACAGTACTCGTTTATTAGCATCTCCTCTAGTTGTTACTGTAATTAAGATTTGTACCCTGTTCTTTTATCGTGTTTAAAATGCTCTCTTGTTGCCACCTCAAAAGGATTGCTGTAACACTTAGTTCTAGGATTACACTTCCCTTCTTTGGATTTTACCTTATTAGGCCTGCTGGTCGAACTAGGCAAGAGGTCAGCATTCTCTGAAGCAATGTCTCTAAATGAAGACACCATAGTGGACCTATTATATTCTGAATCACTCAGTTGTTGACATCAGCATCACCTAATGTCACTTCTGTCTTTCAGAACGTTTCAGTGTCCCCTAGAAAAGTTGGTTGCATTGAATATCCTTTTACATCTGTCAGGAGCTTATTTTTCTTACATTTAATCAGTTCGTTCTCAATTTCTCTTAATTTATGATTATAATCAACAATATTTTTGCTTAATGCAGGCTTATCTACAGTGGCAGGCAGCTCTGTGTACAGTTCTTTAATTTTTTCATAATCCTTTGTTGTCTTAAATTGTCTTCCTCAATTAAAATCTGAACACACACAGTAGAAAATCTGTGTCCTGAATCTATCTAGCACCGTGTTTAAATATTTTACCTTGGACATTATTGCCATCAAAAAGAAAATATTGTGTCTTAAATGCACACAATCATTCTGGTGTAATGTTTAGTTGTATATATTTTTGAGACATGGTATATTGTAATAAGAAGCTGTTTCTGTTGTATTAAGTTTTCCCAGCTTATTTATAGATGAAACTATACCTCTGGAACCTGATGATTATTAAATGGCCTCAATGATGCAAAAATCTCCAATCCTTTCATTTATTTTCAAAAAGAAAACAATCCAGGGAACTACCAAAAGAATTAAAACCATCATCATGAAAATTTCTCCCCTCCCTCACCCCCAAAAGGAGAAATATCTATCCCAGCAGAGTGTAGCCTCCCAATCATCTCAAATGCCCAGGTGAGAGCTGCTCTCTCTAAAGCTAAAAACACAGCATCAATGGGACCGGATGATGTCCCCAGCTGTGTGCTACACGAACTCAATGAGGAACTAAACCCACACATAAGGCTGCTGTTTAATCTTAGCCTAACCACAGGATACGTACCCATAGAGTGGCGTACGGCAACTGTGGTCCCACTCTACAAAGGCGGTGCTTCTACGGACCCTGGTAATTACCGCCCCATAAGCTTAACAAGCCTGGTCTGCAAAGCTATGGAGAGGATCATAATGGAACTCATAAATAAAGACATAGGGGACCTACAGACATTGGATCCTACCCAATTCGACATTGTCAAGGGCAGTTCATGCCTCTTGAACTTGGTCGACTTTTTTGAAACAGTCACCAAGGCCATTGATGAGGGTAAGGCAGTTCACACAGCCTACCTTGACCTTGCAAAAGCTTTCGACACAATACCCCACTCGGGTATCATAGAAAAGCTCACCAGCTTAAATGTAAACCCATATGTCACAAGATGGGTTGCAAACCGGCTCAAGGACAGAACCCACAGGGTTAGAGTTGCTGGTGCCATGTCAGACTCCAAGCCGGTCACAAGCGGTGTCCCACAGGGCTCAGTCCTGGGCCCCCTCTTGTTCGGCATCTACTTTTCAGAAGTGCAGGCAAACATAGGAGGATTGTGGCTGACAAAGTTTGCAGATGACTGCAAACTGGGTGCCATATTTGAAAATCCATCAGACACAGATATCCTTCAGAGAGGTCTCATAGAAACGGATAACTGGTGCCAGAGCCATGGCCTTAAGCTAAACGCCAAAAATGTATAGTCATACCCTTTGGTAAAAACAAGGTAACCCCAATTTACCACATAGGTGGCAATCCATTAAGCACAGAAGAGGTTATCAGGGACCTGGGGACCCAAGTTGGCAGTAACCTTTCTTTTGACACTCACATTGCCAAAGTGGTTAGGAGGACCTTCTACATTGCCCACCTGATTATGAAGGGATTCACATCCAGATCAAGGGAGGTCATTGTTCCCCTGTACTCTTCACTTATCAGACCAATGATTGAGTACAATGCCCCATTCAGAATGTATCTTACCCGACACCTGCAGCAATTGGAAAGACGCCAAAAGTTCCTCACCAAAAGGATAAAGGGGCTCAAAAATATGCCATATGCAGCCCGACTGAAGAAACTCTAGCTCTATTCAGTCGCATATCATCTGCTCAGAGGTGACCTGTGCCTGACATACAAGGCCATGTCCAACCCAGAATTAATGGACATGCTCCACCTCAAAAAATCCAAATCCACCAGAGCCACAAGAGCAAGAGACTTAAACCTCAACACGGATATAAATAGGACGTGCTGGAGGGACAGATTCATCACCCAGAGACTCCCTATGCTGTGGAACAGAATTCCAGTCCATGTGAGACAGAGCACCTCGCTGGCTCTGTTCAAGAGGAATCTTGACCAGTGGATGGGAGATCGTAGGTTTACCCCGGGGATCATCTCTGTATCACTGCTGGACAGAGGCACGGCAAACTAATGGTTATAGTATTCTTCAACCTAAGGGGTGGTGAAAGCCACACAACTCTGGCTAGGCTTATAAATGCCCTAGGGCAGATAGCCTAGTATGAACCTATGAACCTATGAACCTATCATCAGCAACATATTAGATGGCCGCGGTGATGCAGTTCGATTCTCGGCTGGAGCACCTTCTGTGTAGAGTCTGCATGTCCTCCCCATGGTCAAGTGCCATATAAAGACATGCAGGTAGGTGCGTGCGTGAATGGGTGTGCCTTCTTTGAAGGTTTGGCATTGGGCTGGCTACTCTGCACCGTAAACAATCCACTGCCAATCATTAGCAGGCCGGAGTTCCTCTGTGGCGACCCCTAACCAGGAAAAGCCAAAAGACATTAGTTTTTTACCATCAGCAAAATATTAATCCATACTTTTGCAGCTCATATCTCTGCTCATATTTCTCAGAATTCTAGGAAAATCCAGGCTGAAGGATGTGTGTGTGTGTGTGTGTGTGTGTGTGTGTGTGTGTGTGTGTGTGTGTGTGTGTGTGTGTGTGTGTGTGTGTGTGTGTGTGTGTGTTTGTGCATGCGCAAGTGTGTGTGTTATCGTGTGTATGTACATGGGTCTGTATGTATATGACAAAACCTTGACTATACTACAGGTGACATTAGTGGGCAGGGCACTATAGACACTTATGGGTGGAGAGAGAGGAAGAATAAGATGCTGCCTGTTCACACCTCTCTGGAGGAGAAGGTGGATGCACATGCTCGATGTGCACAGTCCATTCTAGATTCCCCAGAGGTAACTGTAGATCATATGGAGGTATTTACTGCATATATGGATATCTCCAGCTGCTTAGTACCTTTACCTCCCACATACCTAATCCACCTAATGAACTCACATCCTAAACTGTGATTCAGCTTACCAGATCACTACTGCTTTAAACCTAGTATACATAATGCAGTCCCTCTTGCATCTTATTTGTCTCTTTCATCTTTCCTAACCTAGTTACTACTACCCATATCTTCATCACTTCTAGTCCTCCTACTGTAACTCTATTCTCCCTTTTCAGTTTCACTTACATCGCTGTACATATATTTGGTTTGTTAGATCTTCTATGTATATATTGTTTATCAGGTTTTCTATGCTTACTTGTAAATGTAAACTATTATTTTTTTTTACTGTACTTTGTTTTGTTTCATTATGAAATAATTCAAACTGAGCCTGTAATCATTCATTGTTTGATCAGTGTTCTACCCCAGTAAACAAATTTAAATAAAATTAAACTAAATAAATACATAAATACATACAAACGTGAATAAATTGCAAGAGAGATGGATTCTTTGAGTGTTACATCACTCACAGAGGCAGGAGACACCCTTCATAAAGCCCCACTGCATACACCCACCCTCTCACAGACAGCAGGAATACAAGGACCAACACAACACATGAAGGAACATTCGCCTGATTGCTGCCTGCATGATCGCTTTGCCTCAAGCACACTCTCACCTTATAAAGGGCAGTGAATGGGTAATAGTGGCCATGGCAGTGATTGATAGTTGGCAGAAGTACAGTTAAAAAGTAGTCCAGGGATGGGGTTGTCAAACCTCACTTGATAAATCAGCTAGTGAGTGAAGGCCACATGTAGCAAGGGGGGGGGGGTAATAGTGTGTTTTTTGTGAGAATGGAGTGAGATACTCTCTTTTGTGGTTTTCGGGTGACTGGAAAAGTAGTTTTGCTTATGGTCTTAAGCATATACGGCTGCTTAGAAACTAAAATGACAGATACCAATAGTGTTATTATGGAATACACAGCGGAATAGCCACTGGAAGAACAGACATAAATTCTGATGTCTTGTATGATTACTGGAAACAGAAATCATATGTCTTTAACAAGTACGCATTTTTTAGAAGAGACATTTGCTTACTCTCACAAAAAAGTGGTTTTGCAAAGAATTTACTAATGGTTTCTATATCCACTAGACAGAGTGTGTTTCAAAGGGAGTGACCTGATTTATAGTTATCACCAGGATAAATCAAGTGGACATTTTTACAGTTAGCAAAGGTAATGACAACAGCAGTCTTTTAAAAATGAGTGTAGTTTTACTCCCACCTGTGCTGAACTGTATTTGTGATTTTAGCTAGCTTTAGGTCTGTCAGATTTTGTGGATGTGCCCTGACTAATCCTGTGTGATTGGCATACAATTTCTCTTGCAGATAGAAGATAAGGACCTCCCTTCTAAAATCATGGCCCTCAGTGCCATTTCAGAGAGCCTTAGGAAAATTTGAGCATTGTAAGGATTGCTTGTGATGTTATATTATAGTACCAACCACTTTAAAGCTGGAGGGCAGTTAGCTGCCAAGCCATGCTTGCCCAAATTTGCTGTTGTTCCTGCTCAACTTTGTATCATGATTCTATCTGTATTTTATCCAATTTTACCTAACTTTAGCTACTCACTGTATGCTGGTCAGCTCATATACCATTAACAATACACTATACCACATGCTTTATTTAATTATATTGCTACTGTCACTATTACTATCACTGTACTGATTCCACTGAATTTACTCTGCTGTTACATGTTCCTTCCTTGCTACATTGGAAGAGTTCCAAACACTTATTGTTCCTTCCTACACAAGATCAAATTTTTAATGAATGCTACCATTTTGGCTGCCTGGCTACTCTTCTAAAAAGCATATTGGCTTGGCTCCTTCTGGACTTTTCATGTATCTGTAATACATTTTGAGATTTCAACATTAATACAGCACCTTTGGTTTTCCTGGAGTGTTCCTAGGTTGGCTTGCTGTAGATTCACTGGCAATGAGTCCAGTAATTACTGTGGATACCCTCTCTCTAAAATTGCCAAAGATTTTTGCCCATTGCGTTTTGTATTCATTCCTGTATCTTAACTTTTGTTAGGTCTCTGCAGACCTCTCAACTATCTGTATTTTGGAGGCCTGATCAACACTTACACATGATGTTCCTATTTTTCAGGCTTGATTTACCCCTCCCTCACATTTTTATGAATCTGCTTCATCACATGTGATTTTTGAAGCTGTCTAGTACACAGTAAACCACACCACTTGACCAACGTACTGGTGGCAAAAATAATTTAAAGAGCACACACATCTTACATCTCCCTTCTTCAGAAGCAAAAAAACGGTCTTGTGTGGTAGAAATTTGAACTATAGTTCATTAAAGCCTACAGATTTTACACTGTGTCCTGATAACATGCTTATATTTTTATATCATTTTTATCACTCAGTGTTTTTTTTTTCAATGTATTTCTGAGTAGTATCTCCCATTCCTACTGGAATCAGGAAGAGTTATGTACTAATGCAAAAATAGAATGTGGTGCAGGCAGATGGTTCTACTAACCAATAAGATTCACTGTAACAAAAAATATAGTAGAACCAAACCTCAGCCAATGTCCAGTATAAAATTACTTTTAATGGTGAGCGCTTTCGCGACAAATGTTGCCGCTTCATCAGACAACACAAAAATACATCACTGAATATTTAAAACCATTGTAACCAATAAAAACTCAGAAACAATACATCCATGCCCTTTTAATTTTGAATGTTTTGTAATTGGTTTTAATTGATTGCTAATTGTTTCTGAGTTTTTATTGATTACAAAGGTTTTAAATATTCAGTGATGTGTGGTGTTGTCTGATGAAGCGGCAAAATTTGTCGCGAAAGTGCTCACCATTAAAAGTAATTTTATACTGGACTTTTTGGCCTGATGTACCTACTTTTCAAGCGCCTTTGTTCCTATTTTCAGTGCCTGAAGGTTGAACAGTATGAGTCTCCGTCACTTATAGATGCTTGTTTGTACTACCTTTTTTAGTTTTATTATTTCTGAGATAAAAGTCTGTTAACTCCCTTTTGCAAGTTATTTTTTATACTCTACCAACAGTTCAGTCATGGGCTTGTTGTGAATTTCAGCATAGATTTTTAGCTCAGAGACTGCAGCTTTCTTTGGATCCTTACCGGAGGCTAAAGAGCAGACACTCCTTTCTGGTGTTTAGGAGATTTTCCCACTTAGTTAATTCTTCTTCTGGCTTTTCCCGGTTAGGGGTCACCACAGCAGATCATCTGTCCACTCATGATTGGCAGTGGAATTTTATAGTGTCAAGTTGCTAGCCTAGTGCCAAACCTTCCACAGGAGGCACACACACACACACACTCACGCCTAGGGCCAATTTAGAGTATCCAATCCACCTACAGCATGTCTTTGGGATGTGGGAGAAAACCAGAGCACCTGGAGGTAACCCATGTGACCACAGGGAGGACATGCAGACTCCACACAGAAGGCACCCCAGCCAAGGATCAAACTGGAGGACCTTTTGCTGTGAGGCGGCAACGCTAACCGCTGCACCACCGCAACCACCCCTTTTCCCACTTAGTTAATTACACTGTAGTTATTATTTCTAATTATCCATATCAGTATCGTCTTGTTGTGGTATGCTTTATTTAGTCTTTACCTTATATATTAAATGAAACCTTAGTAATGTTTCTAGATGTTTCTATTGTATCACGAGTAATGTTGCTATGAATCTAATATTGCCTGTTCATATCTACATTAATAATTCCAAAACTATGCTAAATACAAGCTATTGAAAGACTTCATCTTAAAGCTTGTATGATGGACAGTCCAAATGGCCTGGTACTTGTCCTCTGTTTAGTACAGCTAAATTGATATTAAATGCTGTCTATATACTATTTATTTGTATTATCATCATTTTCATATTTTTTTAAATACTTCAACATCCAAGTAAGAGAGACAGAACTTCTTAGAAATTCTCATATGAAACTTACAAATGGATAAACAAAATGGCACTAGCAGTAAGATACTGTATGTTGTTTACAAACATTACAACAATTAGTATTAATTGTGTTGCCGTGACTGATAAAATCCGATTAGGACCTAATGGCTAATGAACATAACCACTGTAAAGATTACTTTATGCTGAATAGTTTTCCTTTTACAGCTCTTATTGTTTCTAGATATCTGAATATTTATTTGAACTGTGATAGTATAATTTGTGTTTGTGAAGAGGCTCAAGATGCAGCCATCGGAAGTTGAAGTACAAAATTAAGGTAATAAGTTAAAACTAATACAGCCATTTTATATAAGTATGCAATAAAGCATGAGGGGCTGTGAATAACACAGATATTACTGCATGGCCAGGATTGTTGTGAGGCATGATCCTGAAGGACTTATAGTCCCAGCTGGTCAGTATGGGCAGGTTTTGGAAACTTAAACACTTCTGGTCACACTAAAGGTGTTCTGTTCTGTTCCAAGCCCAGGTCTGTCTGAAAAAGACTGGTATTATTTTGGTGTTGCTGTTTGATGGTGACAAGGTATTACAAGAAAGATATTGTTAGACAAAAACAGTACTTATCTGGCATCTCCAGTAATTCATAGGCTCTGTGTAATTCAGCAGCCAGGTGTGGACAAGATCAGTGGATGGGTAGCAGTCCTTTGATTACTGCTATGTCTGACTGAATTTTGAAGCAGAAGCAGCGATGTCTTTGAGTATGTCTTATTAATAGAGCACGTTGTGGCTGATCCTTATCTACTGATCACATGGTAGTATAAGGGCGATGTCTTTGAGTATGTCTTATTAATAGAGCACGTTGTGGCTGATCCTTATCTACTGATCACATGGTAGTATAAGGGCGATGTCTTTGAGTATGTCTTATTAATAGAGCACGTTGTGGCTGATCCTTATCTACTGATCACATGGTAGTATAAGGGTGTTCCATCAAGAGTTCATGGATGTCCTTATTGAATCTGCATCACGGCCTTTATGCTGGTTGGTTATGAATGATTTTAAAGTTAGAGTCAATGAGGAGTCCATGGCTCAGGCTCAGGAATTCAGCTCTATAATGAGGGATTTGGGTATTTATTAGCTTGTTATGACTGTACATGTCTCCTACATTTCATCGTATAAACTCACCAAAGTTTCAACCTGAAAATACTCCTCAGTTAAAACTTTAGTTTGACGAAATGCAGAAGCATGCCCTGCTGCACTCCTACTTAAGGGGCTCTGCCTACACCCTTCCCTTACTTTTGAATATGAAGAAGGGTGGAAGCCACCAAAAATACTCATTCTTTTTTTATATTTTTCAATAAAATCATATTGTATACTGTATGTGTGTGAATGAGAGGGAGAATAGAGGAATGGTGAGGATGCAAGGAGTGGAGGTGGCGAAGGTGGATGAGTTTATATACTTGGGATCAACAGTTCAGAGTAATGGTGAGTGTGGAAGAGAGGCAAAGAAGAGAGTACAGGCAGGATGGAGTGGGTAGAGAAGAGTGTCAGGAGTGATTTGTGACAGAGTACCAGTAAGAGTGAAAGGGAAGGTCCACAAGAAGGTAGTGAGACCAGCTATGTTATATGGATTGGAGACAGTGGCACTGACAAAAAGGCAGATGTTAAGATTTGCACTGGGTGTGATGAGGGTGGACAGGATTAGGAATAAGTATATTAGAGGGTCAGCCCAGGTTGGAAGGTTTGGAGACAAAGCCACAGAGGCAAGATTATGTTGGGTTGTACATGTGCTGAGGAGGGATGCAGAGTATATTGGGAAAAAGATGCTAAGGATGAAGCTGCCAGGTAACAGGAAAAGAGGAAGGCCTAAGATATGGTTTATGGATGTGGTGAGAGAAGACATGCAGGTGGTTGGTGTGACAGAGCAAGATGCAGAGGAGAGGAAGAAATGGAAACAGATGATCCACTGTGGCAACCCCAAATGGGAGCAGCTGAAAGAAGAAGAAGTGCGATCCTGGGATTAGTATATATAGTTAGGGGGTATGGGGGCACAGCCCCCAACAATGGGGGATGCGGGGGGGCGTAGCCCTCCACCTTGCTTGTTTTATATTGTATTTTATCAAAAACTTCAAAACAATACTTTAAACAATAGATATGCATAGTTACAACACCAGTGACTAACTCTCTCCAGAAGACAATAGTTACTCAAACTAAATGGGGGGCTACGCCCCCACATCCCCCAATGTGGTGGGCTGTGCCCCCTACACCTCTCCTAACAATATATACTAACTGCAGTATCACACTACAGTGTGGAAAATGGCATATACCTTTTACTTGCCTTACAGTACTCTACACAGTGTAATATTTACTAAATGCAGTTCAGTGAAATGAGATTCAGTGAAATGAGTTTTCAATAATTTGAGTTTTCAGCAAAGTGGTCAGGGTGAAATTAAATTCAGTGACATGAGATTCAACAAACCAAAGTACACCCATATATATATATATATATATATATATATATATATATATATATATATATATATATATATAGATATGTGTGTGTGTGTGTGTGTGTGTGTGTGTGTGCGTGTGTGTGTATGTATATATAAAGAGACTTCCTGGTTGCACAACTACTGAGAAAACAGAAAAGCCTACACATATTTAATCACAGCTAGTATACAGATAGGAACCACACTGATAATAATTCCTAATAGAAAAACTGATGAGCAAGTTCAACACTAGAGAATTAATTTTAATGACTTTAAATGTCATCCACTTTATACTCAACCAAGTGCAGAGTAATACCACTGTTCCAAATTGGTGTGGCTACTTCTGTCTTGGTGGTAAAGCTATTTCCCCGGTCATGTTATCATTTTATTCAGTTCAAAGTAAACTTATTGATGTTAGTCTGTCCCACGTCTTGTACATTCTTTCACCTGGCTCCTCGTGATCCATAGTGTAATGCAACAAATATAAACCAAATTACCTTCTTTTTCTTCCTCAGGACCTTTCAGTGGTTGCATATGCACTGACTTTCTCCCAGCTTGATTACTATAGCCACCTTTACCTAGGGCTCCCTAACCTGGGACTGGAATGCCTCTAGATGGTACAGTATGTAACTCAATTACTTTTACTTATAAATACACATAGTTACTGACATATTAATGCTGTTTTAAGGAGTCTTCAATGACTGGTAGTCTGGTTTCAAATAAAAAGCTCTAGAGTATCCAGCACTAAATGATCCAGATCCCCTAACATGAAAGAACTCCTGGTCCTGTTAGACCCAGTCAGAATGCCTTTGTATGGTTACCTGGGGTTCCTAAGGTGCAGCTTAAAAACTAAAATTGTTTCCATGTTTTTCTTTTCCAGCTGTGTCTGCTAACCATCAAGCCACCCTCAATCAGCCAATCCTATTCATGCCAGCATGATTATTCCTCAGTGAGGGGAAAGGATAGCCATAGAGAATTTTATACAGGCAGCCCAAGCAGTGGTTTGTGCCCTCATCACCATCAAAATAATTGAGACATTTTTATTATGGACTCTGATCCACGTTACTACGGGAGCTACTCTACCTTTCCTGTGCAAATATATGTTCCTATACACCCACAATAAGTATTATTGTATTCACAGCTTGGTATTCAAACTCCAACCCTGGCCCATCCATTGCATCATCTTCTCAGAGATTTAATACATAGGACAGTCCTGGTCTGCCTGCTGCCCCTGAGGATAGTTATATCATCCTGTCCACACCAGCTCCAACAGACATCTGAGCTACTACTCTAACTCAGGTTGCCTACGATGTAATCAGTGTTTTATTCCTCTGCACAACAGAGCTGGTTTAAATCTTGTGTAATTTGAACCTTTTCTTAAAGGCCCCAGCTGCTTAATATTTGCTAGTGTTGACTTGAAGGGATGTTCATAGAAAGAAGTGAAGCAGAATGAGTAGCACTACACAGACAGACCATATGGTGCTGATCTCCTATAATATGATGCATAGTCATGTAGGATCTGCTTGATACCATATCTCATTAGCAATTAATATGCCTGACACAGATTTAATCAGATGAGTGACATAATCAACTGCTCATCTGAGCCACCTACCATCATGTGGAAGGAACATACAGGCACATACTCTCACTTCTCCAAGAAAGCACATATGTAAACACACAAAGACACACATACAGATATGAGCACAGATGTCATGCATACACACACACACACACACACACACACACACACACACACACACACACACACACACTATGCATTTACATCCATTAAATCACAGTACCCACAGACATACTATCGCTGTAACAAGTTGTACACAAACAGACATACACTCAGACATTCATACAGACACACCAATTTCCTAGATCAGCAATCTCAGTGAGGCAAAGCTGCTCTGTATCACCTTATGAACATTATCCCATAGGAATGCATAAGTTCAATGCAGCTAACTACTTATGCATGTGTGTTGGTCTGCATGAATCTTATGAAGTATAGACATTTCTGAATTTCCATACCATGCAAATGGTCTGTGCAAAATAGTGCAACAGGATGTAAAAGGACAATATAAAAAATCCAAAACACCAAAAGCCTGGTACCCGAAAGCTGAACACAATAACTCCTCTGCTTGAACAGGTAAAAAAGATTTAATATCGAATGCAAAACAAATACAAAACGAATGATAAATCCACCAAAAGCTCCAAGTTAAGCGCTTTCATCTGGCAAAGCAGACTTCATCAGAACAACATATAGGTGGTTCTGGTTCATTTAAATACACATTTTTTTGGTGCCAAATGTTATTTAAAAACATAGCTCTTCATATTTAAAAAGACAGTGCTTATTATACATTTAAAAATATAGCCCATATATATAATGCATACAATGCTAATAAATGCACACCAAATTGTTGATACATACCAATGTAATCAATATGTACTACAATGATATTAATAAAAATAACATTAATAAAAACATTAATTAAAAATCAATAAATAATAAATGCGTATTCATGTCTGGATATGAAAATTTATGCCATAATCAAAAATGGTTTAATACTGATGTGATCATTAATTCCAGGTGGTCTAGTGGCATCTGTTAACATCTGCCATCTACATTCCTTCATAGCTAATCGGGCCTTAATATTTCCTCCAAAAGAAGGTATATCAACATGATCAATGATAAATGAAATAAGGCTGAGGATGATCACATTAAAGTGAGTATTGCTGCAGCTTGGTGGAAGGTGGGGACAGAGATTAGTGTTTGAAAGCTCCAATTTAAAGTTAATTACTGTGGTTTGATGTTCTTTCACTTGTTCCTGACAGGAAACCAGCAGCTCTGTTGACAGTTATAACAACACACACTGCCCCCAGCACAAAATACTTGTATTTATTTACTTTTTAATTTAACTTTATGGCAACTGACAAGGTGTGAGGTGTGCTACAGCATCAAGTGAAAATACATTACTATGGATGTTATTTTTTTTTTGTTTTCATCTAAATGAGACAGCAGGAGATAGAGAATGTGGGTATCATTGCCTGGTTGTAGGTGATGGAATGACAGCAAATTTCAGTTACAGGTTCACTTGTGGGAAACAGTGTCTGTCACAGAGCAACATGGCCAATATGTTTACTTGATTCCTTTACAGTCAAAGGTAGCATATGATCACAGAAACAGTACATTCTACTGATTCATTATGCATGTGTGTTTTGCATCCAAGTATCTTATTAGAAGTCTGTGAATTTTTTATTATTAACTGTCATCAGGTAACTGCTATATAGCTTATTGTATATAAAGATAGTGAATCCACCTTTTCAAAAGTTTTTTTTATTATAATCTGGTACTATACCTGGTTTCAGCCTGAGAGCTATGTGACCTCTCAACAAAAGGCTATACAAAACTATACTACTCTCAAAATATATGTGTGTTAAGTTCTCATTGTGTCAGAAGAAAAAATGCTATATATTTTACCAAAAAAGGAATATTTTTAAGTGGTAACATACCATAGGCACAGTGCCATACTTTCATGTGACTAAAGCTGTGGAGTTAGTTTTAGAGGTGCTGTACATGAAGCTGTAAGATATGAATTACAGTCTTAGTTATGTTTATTCTGTTGTTATTACCTGATAAAGGTTTGTAATGACTTCTTAAACTGTGACCAGGACATAGCCTCTGAAAGATAGTACCCTGTGACTTAAGTTCATGTGCCTTTTTTTGTCAGTCTAACATTATGAATTATATCCATTCTCTGATGTGAGTACTGAGGTTACCTTCTGCTCAGTATGTTAAAAATATTTATTGGGTTGGCATTATATCAGAAGTAAGAATCTTATGTATTTCTCCTGAATACAGAAGTTTTTTTTGTCACTAGAATCTTATACTTAGACTGCATTACAAGAAGATAAAGTTGTGTATATATATCTTTACAGCTGGAAAGACCAGCTAAGTTATATTGCATCTGAGGGTCATGATAAATTGCTCTGAAAATTTCTGTACAACTTTATAAAGTTACAGAGAAAAATAGTCTTCTGTTGCTAGGTACCACCAGTAGTCTTATGTAGCCATATGGATGTTCTGGTTTTGTCATTTATTTAACAGAAAATGTATATTTTGCACTTTTCAAGCTGATAAGCTTGGTATGTATTGGTATGTGTCTGTTTATATGAAATGAAAGCTAAAAATAATGTTGTTGTTGTTGTTGCTTCTTTTGGCTTTTCCCGGTTAGGGGTCGCCACAGCGGAACTCCGGTCCGCTAATGATTGGCAGTAGATTTTTATGTGCCGAGTTGCCAGCCCTGACGCACAACCTTCAATGAAGGTATGCCCATTCATGCATGTCTCCACACAGAAGACGCTCTAGCTGAGAATCGAACAGGACAACATCTTACTGTTAGGCGACAACGCTACCGCAGCACCACCACCGCAAAAGCTAAAAATAATAATAGGTAATATTTTTGTCATTTTTGCATGCTTTGGCAATATATGCATATTTTTACAAGCTCTGAGAGGCATACATATATTTAAGATTCTGTTGCCTACTTTCCATACTAGCTATTGGGTTGTGTAAAACAAAGTTAGGGTGGGATTATAAAGAGTTCTTGAGTGGAAAATTTATAAAATATCTTGAAATAATAGAGAGAAAATTTTACATTTGAAGTTAAAGTGGAATTTGGAATTCAAGCAAAATTTGCCTTGGAATTCAAGCAAAATTTGCCTTTGTAAAATAATAATGAAACTTTTATAAAATAGCTGAAAACAAAGAGTAAGAGTATAACTTTCAGTTCTCTTCAGACTAAAATAAATAAAAGCTAATATAAACATATCTACATAAGGTTGGTGTGATTTCAAACCCAAGAGGACTATTTTTATATCTTAATATACTGAGGCATAAAATGCCATTAAATAGTTGATTTTTTTTTCAGTTAAATTCAAAATGATAGCTCCTTTGCCATCTTTGAGGGTAGGAGCCCAAGTCAAATGGTGTTTCCTAGATACTAACATCTGTAACATTCCAAAGTTTCATGAATAAAATGTAAACTTATTTGGAGATATAGGCATTAAATCAAGAACTAAAATACTCCTAAACAGACAAGTGTTCTGTGGACAGACTTTCTGAAAATGCTCAACAGTTATGGTATCCAATGTGTCATCATTAGTTGCCATTGCATCTGTCACTACAATGGTATCATAGTGTACCTTTTTAAACTTGAATTTTCAATGGTCCATCTGTAGTTGTTCAGACATCAAGGTGCATTCTTCATATTTTGTAAAGTAAGATTTTTTTGTAGGTCTTTTTTATATTCTGAATGTAATTGTTTATTCAGCAGTACTCTGGTAACTTCAGCACTCATGTTCAGTGCACTTTCTATTATAATTTCTAGTTACTGACATCATTTTACTATCTATTTCACATAGTCTAAAATATTTGTCTACTTCTGTTGCTTCTTTTCTGTGCTAGTGTGCAGTTCTCTAGATTAGCTCGCTTTCTTCAGACTTTGTGTTGGCTGCACTTTCTTTGCAATACTTCATTTTGTTATATGTTCCCATAATGCTTTCCATCTGAGATATTTTCTGAATGACATACATAGACTTTGTTAATTTTTAATTGCCTTTGTCATAAATTGAAACCATTGGATTAGGTCATGATCACTTGTGAATATAATACAAAAGCATAAACCCATGTTCTAAATAGTGACATTGGAAAATACAGTTAATCAGCCTGATGTTATGGGTCACAAAGGTTACAAAAAGTTTGGCATAATTAAGAGAATTCTAAGTGCACAAATGTAGGTTAACTCAAACATCTGTAAAATTTTCAACACAGTTTAGTCTCTCCTCACAAATGTACCCAAGACACAGATACATCAGTAAAGCCAAATGTCATATCTGTGTATCTCATCTAGAAAAACATGAAAAGAGGTATTTCAAAGAGCTTTAAACCAAATAATGATAATTTTAACAAGTTTAGTAAGAATTTGAGAGACAAGACAAGAAATAATATGCTTGAAGTCATATACTTTTAATCTTCTTCTTCTTCTTTCAGCATCATACAAATTCCTGAGGTTGCCTTTTGGCATATCAGCAGCACCAGGTATTTTTCAGAGAAGAATAGCTAAAACAAGTGAAGTGTTTATGGTACTGTAAACATCATAAATGACTTTCTTGTTTAGTGTGCTACTAAGGAGGAATGTGATGTGAGTGATTAAATTACTGCACAGATTTTGACAAAAAAGTCTGAACCTTAAGAAACATACATTTCAGTTCTGTGTATCTCATCTAAAATGGTTAGATTGTATTCTGTCTTCTGTGGACGTCAAACCAAGTGCTATAAAACAGGTTACTACAAGTTTCTTGAGATTTTTGGATTATCGTACAATTGGTGGAATTTGTAGTCTGCAGTAGTTTCCTGATCCGTTTGGCTTTTCTTCCATCAAGTGCTATAAAAGTTAATGCAATAGTCAATATATGCAGAAACCACAAGACATATTTACTCTTATGCAATTTCTAGGAATGGGCAGCTCTCTTTCTAAGTATATTGCTAAAATGTCAGATATAACAGTGCCACTTAAGAAGAAATGATAATGTTAATTGTTAAAAAGGTTTGTCTGAGAAACTCAAACCTAAAAAGTTTATGATATATCTAATCAAGTTAGTTGTTCTTCAGGCTGATGTAATCTAACTAGGAATGGGAACAGTTTTGCTTTAAAAAATAGACCACTCTGCTCTCATGGTCCAGAGAGAGATGCCCTGACAGTGACACAAATGTCTCATGTTTGACATATTACCAACATAGGAGGGGACTAGCTGAGTGGATGGGAGTGAGTGGCTGATGCTAACTTGTTCATCCTAGGGAGAGAAGGGCAGCTCTGTGTCACCTTTTGGGTAACTCCTAGAGGGAACAGTGGGTGTTGCACCCACTGTATACGAGTCTACCAAATACATGCTGTCAGTTCACATTTATCAGAGAAGTCATGTGCGGCTCCATACAATCTTCATATGGCTTACTAGAATAATATGAGCTCAGGGGAGCTGCCATGGGTGTAAGGCTTCAGGGGGTTGGGATGGAAATCCATATGATCAAGCAGATTATCTGAAGAATGGATGGCCTGAGAAAATGTCATCTTTACTGAACAACTGTCAGGCATACTACACTTAAAGAAATGATCTGTCATGTGTACAAGGATTATTTAATGCTGATAACCTTATGGTCCTTACTCACATAATAGGTTATATACTTCAAAATCTACAAGCCTCACTTAAGCATCTATAAATGAAAAGAAAGGACAAGAAATGTTTTGTTTTGGCCTAGAATGTCAGATCACGTAGACTACTGCGTAACTGTTGGGAGCTATTCACCAATATGCATTCAGAACACCAAGGAAGAAATGATTCCACATGACATACCAGGATTATTATGATATAAAGTTCCTGATTTATTCAAATATAAAGAACATACACTACCTACTATGAGCAGAGTAGCATTACTCCAAGTATCAGGAAGGTCTTCAGTTAAAAGGAACAATAAACACTGCTGTAGTCAGTGTACTTCAAAGCACCATTCTTATCATCATACAATACCAGCGTAAGTAATTTCAGATCACAATGTCCATGTGCTGAATTCCACTTAAGCATACAGCTTCTAGTCCCCACTATCAAAAAGTAATAGTCAAGTTGAAGGAGTTTGCCAAACTCTTAAAAACCTGATAAATATGCTATCCAAATTTTCTGCAGAAGGTAACTGCTATCTCCATATTTGAGCACAGGAGTACCCCTCTACAAGGAGATGGTCTTTTTCTGTCTCAGTTATTAATGAGTAGAATTCTTACACAAACCTTTTCATGACTTATACATTCCTGCAACCAGACAATAGACAGATTATCCTAGAAAAGATGAGAAATAATCAGACAAGCCAAAAACAATTATTCAGCATTTATTCCAAAAATCTCTCATTTTTTTATTTTTATATTTATTTATTTACTTTGTAGAGTGATATTTCTCAACCTCTTAGAGCAAGAAATCGGGACAAACACATAAAAGAAGGACAAAGGCCCAAAGATAAGAACACTTTTTAAATAGTGTTCTTCGAAAATTAAAAAGTTGATAGAATAACAGGTTTGGCATTAGCATGAATTTTCTGAAGGGTATGAAGTCTGAAGCTCAAATGTCTGTCATTATTTTCTAACTTCAGTCTTTAATGATTTGCTATTTTGCCAGAAAACCACAATTTTATGAAAATTGGATCAAAAATATGAGGCACAAATCTAGACAGTCTGCAAAAATCTGTACAGTTGCGAGGTATAAAATATATGGCTGACAGTGAGTTCTAAGGGAATGTCAGATAACTCTAAAAGAACTTTGTCAGCAAGTCATTGTCAGTGGCACAACAGGTCGCAAACTCATCTTTGGTGCTGAAAGACCAGAAGGCTCTACATTACATTCTCAGTCTAGGTGACTGGATTGAGAACACTGCAATGCATCTTGATGGGGGGGGGGGGCTGCACTCTTTGGGTGAGATGTTAAAATGATGACCAATCTACTTAAGTTACCCTGGTTAACAAAGATTAAATAAATAAAAATAAATGTTATTTCTGAAGATGATAAGATCATATTATTGTCAAGGAGATGATGCAAGGATCTAAAAAATGTAGAGAAGACCTCTTTTTTAAACACCTTTATTGGATTATCACTTGTGACACAGGCAAATTTACATTTCTACAAAAGTAATCAAACTGTATTAACAAATTAACATTAAACAGTATACTTCACATATATTGCTATATATCATATAACCTAAGGAATATTACATAAATTATTCAATACCTGCCCTTTTTTTAAACAAGAAACATCTTTATTAAACCATCACAACATAAGCAATCATACATTTATATAAACGAAAACAAACCATACTGATACAATCTTAGTTGCAAGCATTTTACATCACAAACCATTCTGACACACTCCCAGTTGCAAACATTATACATCAGGTCAAAAACTACATAGCTCATTTAAGTCATGCCTTCTGTTAAACTCCATTCCTCCCCTGTATGTATTGTTACCACAATTCCCATTTTTCCTATCTAGTTTGCTGCTACCCTTTTCGAAAGATCTAAATTCCAAAGGTAGAGAGGACCTCTTGAAAAAATTCTGTTGCAAATGAATAAAATGAAACAAATTATTATGGCAGTGCTACCATAACTGAAACAGTAGAATTATGATGTTTCTTTGATCTCACCATCTTTTCAATGTTAAAATAATCCTGATGTCAAGTCAGCCAGTTCAACTCAACAACCAATAGTGAAAACAAGTCTAATTAATGGTACTCAGAAACCAAAAGAAAGTCTACAAAATATGTGTAATGTGTAAAATAGTACAGTGGCTGAAACCTATGTGTCCAGTGACTGTGCTAAAATTCAGTACTCCAGATCTGATAAGGTGATAAAAAAGAAAGTCAAATGAATAGAATGACTAGGTATAATCAAAAAGCCTGAAAAGTATTTATACATGCTGTTGTAATGTTTATTGATTATAGTTTCATATCAGAAATTATATGTGGCATGCTATTGTTTTCTTAATATTATAAATAAATGCAGTGCATGTATTTGTTTTCTGCAGCAAGAATGGTATACCATGTGTTAATAGTACTATCTCTTTAAAAAAGAGAGTTGCCAATATCTAGGATACCAGTCGTGTAATTTAAAGCACTTGGCTTGCATCTCAGTCTCTTATTTAAGACTTTTTATCCCAATATTTCAACTGAAGTACAGTCATGCATTTATACAGACCACATGAAAGAATGAAAACCCAAATATAAAAAGTTGATGTGTAAGATAGTCTTAACTTTTATTTGTGTTTCCCTCAACTATAAAATGACATATTTTTCTTAGTAATTGATTTCTGTTATACCACCAAATATCCCTTCTGGCTAAATTCAAATCCAATAAATTTATTAGCCATCACTGGACCTTTAGGGGTGAATAGATTATTATTCTTTATGTATCCCTGCCAGTGCTTCCACTATTAGAACAAAGCAAAGCAGGAGTACCATAGAGCCCTCAGCAGGCTCGGTAGGACACTGCATTCAAAAAAATTGATACCAGAGCATCTCAAACCTATTCCTTACATGGTAGAGTCATACAGATATGTATGTGTGTGTGTGTGTGTGTGTGTGTGTGTGTGTGTGTGTGTGTGTGTGTGTGTGTGTGTGTGTATACACACACACACACACACACACACACACACACACACACACACACAGTTTTTTTTAGAAAACAGAAAACCAAAAAATCCTGATCTAAAATATACTGCACAACAGCTAATTGTATTTCCATGTATGTGATGCATGCCTTTTATGCAACATTACAGAACTCCTCAGTATTTCATAGTAAATACCTGAAGGTGTGTTGTTGAACTTACTCCAATGTCTAAAGCCCATCTCTAATCTCAGAAATGTATTGTCAACCATATGAGAGTAAGACAGGCCTTTTGTTTTATTGTTCAGTTTTTCAAAGCTTTTTACTTCATTTTTTAGTTGTTTTAAATGGCTCTGTATTCTGCTTTTAAATTGGAAGTAAAGTATTGAGTGCATGGGAGTAGGTCACATCAGCTCTGCAATTTATTTGATGCTCTGTGAGCTTGTCTTCTTTCAATTACATCCCCGTTGTACTGTTTTATATTTACTGACAGATGGTGACGTCTTAGATAACATATCTCGACATATCTCTTGAGAGTTTACCTTTCACATTTGTGAATATTCATGTACATGGCAACTCAAAACCTAAGCTGTTACATTATTTGTTATTCTTAATTTAATGAAATATGAAGTATTTATTATACGGCTTTTTTAAATCACAGAGCACTAAGAAACAGGTAGTACCTTGAGTCTACCTCTAACATCAGAGCTCTGTAAATATTGTGCACTGCATGCTAATTTTATATTTTCTGCATTTATGTTTATAGTAATAAATAATTTATTATTTAATGTGTATATTGGATTAATGATATTTTGAAAACAGACAGCAGAAATAATATAACAATTTGACTGCAGCCAGAGTTTTATTGTTTTAAAAACAAAAAAAACTATTTTTAGACATTTGGATATCTATTTTATAAGATGTATGCTTCCAGATTTAAATATATTAAAAGGTGAATGCCTGTTATAAATAATGAAGCATTTTTACTTGGAAACAAATCCTGTTAAAAATAATATATTTTAGATATATCTACTATATGCAGATATGTGTTACTGTACATGGTAACTGAAATATATTTGGCAGTGTCTTGGTCCAAGTGTCCCTGATAGATTTATGTCAAAGACTTAGAAATAAAATTGAACATGTTGCATTCATAGGTTGACCTAGACACATTCATATTTGTATTTAGGTACTTTCAATGCATCTTACACATGTATACCAAGTTAACCAAAAATGAATCTGGTTTAAACTGGAATTCTACTGCAATGATGGTAATAAGTGGCCTAACAGGTTGGGTGATTAATGAAATTAGTGGTGAACGTGTGTAATAATCCCACCTCTGCTGCAATACCTCAAACAGATATAACTGCAGCTTAAGAAAACCTGAAGATTTAGGAATCCTGTCACATGAAAACTGCAATACATGCATTTAAGTTATCATAATGTTAAAATTCTTTACATGTCAAAATTTAATTTATGTATTACAGTACAGCTGTGAAAAGTATTACATAGCTGAGACGCAATGACAGAGGTAAGACTTGTAATTCAAGAATACCTTAGTGATGTAAACATTAAGACAGAGGCACAAGTACATTCATTCTACACGTGAATGCTGAACATGGGAGTTATTTTATAGGTATTGAATCAGTATGTTTGTTCAATTTGTGGGCAATGTGAAATATTTATTGGGAAGAAGACATACACTGTGCATAATGAAATTTAGCATACTGTTTCGTGAAGGACTTAACTGACATATCTTCTGAATAATTGAAAGGTACTGAAGTGTGACTGAATACAGTTTTAAATTACAGAACAAGATGACCCCATTATTTTTTTTTTAGTTGTTTAAATATAAATTGTTGTTGATAGTCTGCTTCACATATCTGGCTTGGCCTATAATGTATTGCCTTCAGCACTTATTCCATAATTTTCTTATGACCCTAGTTGAACAGAGAGGTTAGTAGATTACAGCTTCAGTCTTTATCCTACACTTATGACTGTGAATTATTTTGTTTTCAGACTTCAGGAACATGATCATCCCCTTTCCATGATTTGTTAGTAGGGTTAATAAGTAACATTATCCATTACCCCTCAACTCTATTTAAATTGAACTGTGAATCTCAGCAGGCCACATTGCTTTGTGCATCATTAGACTTTGAAGCACAATTATGTCTGTTTCATCTGTAAAAGGACTGGAATCATCCCCTTATACCAGGCATTTCTAGTGGCTGAACTTGGGAAGTCTCTCTCTTCAGTTACCTGTGATATACTGAGTGAAAGTAGTCATTTACCAGACCTCTTTTTTTTTTTTTTACTCAGCAGGTCTGCTAGCCACTCCCATTGTTTTTGTTAAGCTTTATTATTGCTCACTTTTGGTCCTATTTCTAATGTGGCAGCTAATAATAAAATATAGGGGCTAGCATTGGACTTAACCAGTTCTCAAACGTGATGAAAGAGTGGGCCTCATGCCTGCAATTTACTGCATAAGCCTTATGCTTCTGGGTTTCCACTCTTAACTTGTAACCCACGTGAGTGCTTACAATGTTCTAGTCACCTTCAGGTCTGAATCTTCGCACATGGGAAATCATAGGTCCCAGCCTTCCATCTTCAGAATGTGGAATACTATCTCTCATAATATAGAAAAATGTGGGGCACATACTAACATCTTACTAACAACTTCAACTAGGAAGCTAATAATATAGTTAAAATGGGTTACTTTTGGTGAATTAATATGATTTATAAGTACTAGGATAGTGGCCTTGAAGGTCATTTTAAGTCTAGCCAATTTCCCTTCAATGGTGAGGATCAAACTCTATAGCTTGTGTCTGTGAGGTAAACACCTTAACCACTATCTTCAGAAAAAAACAAAAAAGGAAGTGAAGACTTCGGAGCTGACAAAACCAAATAACTTTATTATAAAATGATTAAGCACTTTCGCCCTTGATAACCTGGACTTCATCAGAATAACTAACAATGTTCACAGTATTTATGCATATACATTAATTAATACAGCTCCCATTTTCAATCAACCCAACCTAATCTAGTCCGTCACCATGGCAACTAAAATACACGCTGAACTACTAACACTAAAATAAGGTCTAGCTATCTAAAAAACAATTTTAATAAAGAATTTAAATAAAAACTCTTAAATCTTTAAAACTACACAGAATAAATATTTAGAATAAATATTAATTAAAAATATTATCATAGAAAAAAGTAAGAAGCTTTCAATTTTTAAGTACTAGACATAGAGATGGTTTAAGTCAGACCAGGATAATCAGCAACATTGGTCTTCAGTTGCTGCCTAAGCTCCTGAAATTCCAAGAAATCCTCAACTAGTCCACCTCTCTGCCCCACGTCCACCTGGTCAATGACCATAAATTTAAAACTAAGGGATGGGTTTCGTTCCAAGTGTTTAAATAATGCATTCCTATCATCCTTTTTCTTAATGTCATAGAAATGCTGAAAAATCCTTTTCCTAAGACTACAGCATCAGCTGACGTTTATTCAGTAATTTCATTTAAAATAGTGGTCAAAAAGGGGGAGAAACATAAATGCTAGATAATTAAATAATTGTATTTACTTGTTTTCAGCCTGCTATCTTGAAGATGTCAGCCAATGTTAGTGACAAGCCATTTGCCTTTATTTTTAACTGCCAGTCCTTTCTTTCTTTCTTTCTTTCTTTCTTTCTTTCTTTCTTTCTTTCTTTGTCTCTCTCTGCCTCATCCCTTATATCATGCCTGGACCCTGGAGGCATAATGAATTACTCCCTCTTCCTAAAAATCCACAAGCTCAAGTTCCCTACAAATATTGGGCCTATCACCAGTATTTCTGCCCAAAATAGTGCTGAAACTTGTTTAGAACCAATTGTTTGATTTTAATAATAATCTTAATAATAATACATTCTCAACTCCACAGGATTTATTTTATTCTGTCCTGAATGTTAGTGGCATTTGCAATGAACAGTGATTCCTTTTTACAAAATTTCTACTATGTCTGAATTATCACATTTAATGCAATTACAGTACTTACAGACTCTATTTATTATTCGTTATTGTGATCCAAAACCTCAGTTCCAAAAGATAGGAGTTACATTTTGGAAAGACAAGATAACTCTGAAAGTATTCAACACTCCATGTTAGCTAGAAGCAATTGCAGCATGAACAGCTCAGCAAAGAACAATTTGATTAAATCAGGAAGAAGAACATGATTATCCTGGTTTGGACCAGACACATATGACTACCTCACCACTAAAGTTTTACTCTGACCATTATGCACTCTCTAGTGGAATAATATAAGAATATACAGCTAGTAACATAATACATAAATGCACAAAACAATATACCCTGTCACTTAGCCAAGGATGTTCAATTCAAGTGCATTAGTCGTATATTGAAAATCATTAAAATGAATTCTAATAATGCATTAGTATTTTAAGTACCTGTTATTCTAAATGAGTTGCAACCACATGAGTAAGGACTGTGCAACATATATGCTAGAAAGCATTTTCAGATTTTCGTTAATGTCATTTTTGTTTTGCACAGCTGTCTACTTTTACCCAACAGTTCCTGTAATAATGGAAATTGCTGAAATGAACCAAAGAATGCATTTTTTTCTACTTACTTCAGCAAAGAACTGCTTGTTGCATTGTTTGAAGTCTTCATAGTTATCAACATCTAAATATGAATTTCTTAGTCATGGTGTCTTCTGGCATACTGCAGCTAATCAATCCCCTGGCTCTACCCTGAGAGGAATTTCGGAAAATTAATACTTCTCATCCTTTTACTGACCCCCCCCCCCCCAGAATAAATCAATTGATTTTTACTATATTAGTGTTTTGGATTCAGTGCATCCACTGTTCTTACAAACCTCTGCATGTACACTTGCAATTTGCTTTTATCAATATATAGTTATTTTCATATTTATACTATAAAATATTGAAGTTTATATTGCCAGCTGGTCAGGATAACAATGTCAGTGTTTTGTACATAATAAATATGAACCATAAATGGTATTTTTCATAATATCAGTGACTGTTGTGCTGTTCTAACAATAAATATTCCTTCCCCAGCTTCTGTGAATTTTCATCCCTATAGAATACACACCACAAATCGCCCATTGTCCCAGATTTAAGAGGATCATACATTTTACACATGTGAAGACCATAACAACCTAGTACTAGCTCCAATAAAAGAAAACTCCTAGTTTGTGAGACACTTGTATTTTCAAGTCCAATTAAAAAAAGGCAATGCAAAACAATAACCATCACTATTGCATACAAAGCTGAACAACAACATTTTTGGGGGGATTTTTTTGCAGGTATGTGACCAAGTAGCTAAATACATTACAGTTTTAGAAGATGAGATGAGCGATTGTCTTTAATTGCCCAATCTCAGTATATGAATGTTCATTATTAATATGTCCATATTTCAGGTCTGTTCCTTTTGTGTAATGGCTATTTCTAATGTTTGTTCAACAGAGGTGTATTTAACATATCAGTAATACAGTAAACTTAATAACACCACTGAAAATGAGCATATATTCTAAGCAGTAAAAAACAAGGACACCAAAACAAAGTTCTATTGCTCTAAGCATTTTAGTGTCCAGAAACCAAGCTCAATAAAAAGCAAACAAAAATATAGACACAAAATTTATTTAAAAAGTTGAGCACTTTTGTCTGTAGTAACAATTAATTGGACTTCATCAGAACAAATAAGATTATCACAAGTAACCTTTAAATAACATCTAACATGTGGAGACGTGAAACAGGCAAACACTTGTCTTGCAGCAAAATTTCTGCGAAGAGTGAATCATAATGATACACCTGTTAAATGCAAGCCATTAATATGGAAGAATAAATTGAATGTTTTTTTTTAATATTGAATGAACAACTTGCGAATAAAACCAAATACAAAAATGTGTAATAAATAGGGCAACAAATAGTTATATAAAATTGATAATAATAAATGAAAAGCAATTGTACAACCTTCATTTAGGAATCATTAAGGGAAAGTGTTATACAAATTACTTTGCTTGTGATATAACACTGCCTCACCAATAAATAGACCCCCGGATTTTCTAATCTTTCATGTAAGACTAGATTAGTCTTGCACGGAAGCGCCAGTGTAAGATTATGATGGCAGCATGCCATGCATATTAATGAGGGTGTGCTGCCTCAACTCTAAAGCTTACACGGATCGTGGACATGTTTTGGGGGCGTGTCGGACTGCCAAGCAATCCAAATATCCATGCTCCTGCAATGAAGAAATGCCGCAACTTCACATTTAAATGAGCGAGTCCGCTCATATGTGTACAATGTAACACTACACTCCCCCATATGTTCAACAACTAACAGAATAAAAAATAAAAATAATTTTTATTTTTCATCTTCCGAAATAGCTGCGCGTAGTTATGTGGGTTTGCCCATTAGTTAGCTACAGTTACAGCAGCTTAGACCCCAGAAGAGGATAACAAGAAAAATATATGAAAATTAAGCAGCACAGCGATAGCGTCGTGGTTAGAGTTTTTGCACAAAGAGGAGGCATTCCCGGTTCGAGTCCTACTGCTGCATATTCCATTTTCTGTGGGAAATCTGTATACAAAAACATTTCCTGACATTTTTTTATGTATAAGTTTTGTAAAAAGCATTGAAATGTTAAATTTAGTAGTGCATGAATTATATATATGAACGTGAAATGTTTATGCCTTCTGAGACATGAGTACCTTATTTTAAGCAATATAAAGCACTGCTAACCACGTTATCAGTATTGAGCATATTCAAATACATTTGCACGTAGCTGCGCAATGCTAAGGAGGAGTAACACAGGTTCACCACACATTACTGCTGATTGCTTTAACACAACTCCGCACTAACCAGTGCAACGTCGGGCAAAGTTGTGCAAAGTCGGGTAAACACGCTCACACCTGCTTTACTGTTCCTTAACCAGTCAGTTCTGCCCAGCAGGAAAAACAGGGCTCGAACTCAGGATACTGTGCACTATAATCACAGTACTTAACCACTAAACCATGATAATATTTTACAAACATGCACTTTCAACAGAGACATATCTATCAAAGGGATTTTAAACATTGCCAACATCAGCTAAGCAGGCGTGCCCACAGCTGAGCTTTTTCAAAACTGGCCAATCACAAATAAGTGCAGGAAATGAGGCATAATTAATCTCCACAGGAGGGAATACTTGCTATAACTGGTTGTAGCTTCCTTCTGCAGTCAGCATGGCTGGTGTAGGTGAGGGCACTTGGTTTAGAGCGCAACGCTGGGGCATCCAGGAGTCCAAAATTATGGTTTGGCTCCTCGTACACAAACATGAGCAAAGACTCCTGCAGGGCCAGTACCAGGGTACCCAACATAAAAAGGAGGCCTGGAACAGTCTTGCCCGTGATCTCACCAGTGCCACTGGTGTTACTTGGACTGGTGAGCAGGTCATGCACCATTATTCTGACCTGAAGCAGCATAGGGGGGATGAACTGGACCGGTGGATCCAGGAATCCCGTAGGATGCCTAATGCTCCAGTACTGAGTAAGTAGCCATTGTATTAAGTAGTTAAGAATTGCCATGCTTGTCTGTACTATGGATAGGTATGTCTCAATATCACTGCATTTACTTCACAGCTGCAGGTGACCGGGCTATGAATCTGCAAGTCCATGAAGATAGGCTGCAAAGGCTATGTCATGAGGCAGGTTAGTAATTATTCTGCATGTACTGTTATATAAAATAAATGAGAGAGCCTTCAAAAAGTGTTTTAACCCAATAAATAAAGGTGTAATAATCCTTTAATAAATGTATAATTCCTGGAGTGCATCTGTGTCATTTTCTTTGATATGTTATTGTACTGTTGCATTCTACAAATAGTAGTGTTGTATTAAGCAGTGTCAACCCACACTTCGGTAGGCCCATATAACGTGGATGAAGGGCGTGCCAGTAGCTTTTATGCATATTTACAGCCCTCAACTATTGGTTCATGCCCAGCATGTACAGGTTAATCTGGCACATGAGTAGCTTGGTATTGTGTTCCCCAGAAATGTCAGTGTGCTGCCAGAAATGTAGGGAGCTGTTAACATATAACTGATACTTTCACCTGAACATATCTATATGAAAGTAGAGCTGTCAGTGTACCATCTTAGCAGTAGTGTGTGTGAGCAATTCTCAAAATATGTTACAGTAACATCTGCATCTTGGACAGTTTGTATGTAAGATACATCTCATGTATATAATGATCTAGCAAATCCAATTGCACAATATAAGGACATTGGGTAATATAATAATACATGTAAGGGACATATAACTGCAGCTAATAGGAATGTGTTGAAAACTAGAAGGATATATAAGTTGTTAATTGCGCTATCTTTTTTCCACCCTACTGTATGTGCATAAAAAATGCAATTCCACACCTCAATCGGTATGTCTAATCTCAAAACATTTGTTGGGACATATGTCCTATTGGTTTATAAATATTTGCATTTATTTCTATGCATGTGCCCTGTTAAAATACCACAATATTGGTGGCCTGTTGCCATCAATTAAACCTGCATGCTGTTGTAATGTCCACTATTGTTCTATATATGCATGTGTTATGCTTGCTTTTCAACTGCTGAAAATCTGGTGTGTTGGGTTAATGGGAATATTTCTGCATGTTATTATAACTAATTGGGAATGCTGTTGACTGTTACTAACCCATATCTTTATTAAACTCTCCAAAACAGAGTTCGTATGGGAAGGATGGTCCTAGTGGACCCACCTGTCTCACCTCAGCTGGCCATGGCACCTGGCACCAGCAGATCCAGTGCCCAGCCTGGGATCTCCTCCTTCATTGGCCCTGTGCCACCTTCGGGTGGAAGCGCTGCAGGGGATGGGGCTCAGCCCCCCCCCCCCGTGCAAGTATGGGCGGAGAGGCACCTATCACCCTTCGTATGGTTCGGGCTGTGGTGCATAAAGAGATTGAATGTTCTGTTGCAGAACCTCTATGCCAGCTTAAGGCCCGAGTGGCGCAACTCATGGGTCAGCCTACCCTTCCTACACAGCCCCAAGCACAGCCACCTTCTGGGCCGTGAAGGTGCAGTGGTGACTGCCCATGGGTGGGGACCTCAGTCCCACTGTTTCCATCTGGGGGCTCATGGGCTTGCGATTTCCAAACATCCCTCCCTGTCAAAGGTGTTCACCCACCACATGTGTCATATACTGCCCCTGTATGCATCTTGTTTGTCTTGTCTGTTTACCTCCCCAACCTACCTCCCCAAATATACCTACTTCCCCTACCCCACATTCCACTCTCACCTGAAAAAAAAAAGGGCAATCTGTTCCCAAAAAAAAAAATG
Source organism: Protopterus annectens (assembly GCF_019279795.1). Lineage (NCBI taxonomy): Eukaryota > Metazoa > Chordata > Ceratodontiformes > Protopteridae > Protopterus > Protopterus annectens. The sequence continues at coordinate 1,099,209,735 of NC_056731.1, read as the reverse complement.
ACGCCCCATACATAGCTGCCCATTTTGCACACATGTCCACTGGACACATGAAATGTTGTTTAACTGGCATTACAACATACTTTGTTGTCCTCACCTCTCTCTCAGGGGTTGAAGGGTTCATATTTACCACCAAATTTATTGCATATGCACAGCTGTTCCTGTTGAAGAAATGGGCAGCTATGGACCTTCCCTACACCTGTCCTGCACATCCTGAGCAATTTTCCATACTTGTCTTTCCCCCTTTGTGCCCCTTTTTCACCACTTCCCTATCTCCCCATTTTTCTTTTCTTTCAAAGAAATTAGCATGGGGTGAGCGGGAGTAAGCACTATTAAGCAGTAGTTAGCAGGTTTGCGCTTGTTTGTGCTTGGCTAAGCAATGTGAGGCATTGTGCAAACCCACGCAAACCTGCTCACAACTGCTTAAAAGTGCCTTAGTCACTCTGTATGTGAGGGCCCTTGTTCTGCTCAGGAACAAAATAAAACACCTCTGTAAGTCTCAAACCCCAGACCTTGCACACACTACACAACATGAAGTATCACTAAGCCACAGTAGATATACATTAAGTTGGTGTTTAAATAATTATATCATGCATCAGAATGAGTGGATGTAAAGGAAAATTAGGAATACCATACCACACAACTTGTTCTGTGGATGTTGACCAACAGTTGTGGGATTACATTACATGACTGTGATAAGAGAAGCAGCCATTCTAGCAGGAAAAAGAAGTTATGTCTTACCATAATTTTCCATCTGTATTGTTGATCCTCGTTCAGTCATTACGCATGGGTATCGGTTCCGACCTCGGAACCGAGCCGGCCATATTCCAAGCTCGCATCAGCTTCAAACTCTTGAGCTAAACTCTTACCCACAATCCCCTTCTCCCTGTTACCTCAGATTGAGTTTGCAAGTCAAAAAAGGTAGAGGCTACCTCTAGTCAAATAACCTAAGAGAGCCGGATGGCGAGATCCACTAGAAACTACAGGAGGGGGAAGGAGGGAGGGTCGTAATGACTGAACGAGGATCAACAATACAGATGGAACTTTATGGTATGACATAACTTCTTTATCTGATATTGTTAATCCTCGTTCATTCCTTACACATGGGACAGAGTCCCCAGCTACCTCTATTCCTGGGATGCTCTCATGGAAGGACATTCCTGAGCACCATAGAACCGAAAGATGCTCTTCCCCTGGAGGCCAAATCCAGTTTGTAATGATTGATGAAGGTATGAGGTGTAGCCCAAGTTGCAGCTGCACAGATGTCATGTAAAGAAGCTCTGGCATGGAAGGCAGCAGAAGTTGCCACCAACCTTGTTGAATGAGCTTTCATGGTAGTGGGCAACGAGATATTGCTTTGTGTATAGATGAAGGTCACACAGTCCTTCAACCATCTAGCTAATGTGACCATAGCAACAGCAGATCCTAATGTAGGCCCAGAAAAGGCCAAAATTAACTGGTCAGATTTTCGAAAGGACCTAGTCCTGTTTAAGTAAAAATGGATTTGCCTGTGGATATCTAGGGTATGTAGGCAATACTCTCCTCTGTTTGAATGATTGGGAAAGAAAACTGGCAATTCAATGGTTTGATTAATGGACATTTCAGAGATCACTTTAGGCAGAAATGATGGATTAGTTCTCAGAGACACTCTATCTCTATCAAAAATTAAGTATGGACTCTTGATACATAGAGCTTGAAGTTCAGAAATACTTCTGGCAGAAGTAATGGTGACCAAAAATAAGGTTTTCCATGACAAATGCTTGAGGTCGCAAGAAGAGGCTGGTTCAAAAGGTGGCATTGTCAGAGCTTGGAGAACTAATGATAAATCCCATGGTTGAATAGGTTCCCTAAAAGGTGGCTTCAGATGATTCACACCTTTTATGAAGGTCTTGCACAATTTGTGAGACATAAGAGAGGAATCTTGGACACCCTCATGAAAATTAGAGATTGCAGCCAAATGAACTCTAATGGTAGAAGCCGATAGACCCAATTGAAACAGGTCGGCCAGATAGTCTAGTATTATCGACACTGGTGCTGAAAAGGGGTCTACTTGTTTATCTTTCAGCCAACAGGTAAATCTTTTCCACTTGCTCAGACAAGTAATTCTAGTGGAACACTTATGAGATGCAATGAGAATGTCATGTACTGGTAAAAAAAGATCATTCTGCTTGGCAATCAAGGGAATTGGAGTAGCCAAGCCGTGAGCTTCAGGCTGTTCAAGTTGGGATGGATCAGGTTCTGTGGATGTGAGATCAACTATGGGGTTGGATGGAGAATCCATGGTCGATCTAGTAGGTGAGGCCAAAGAATGGGGAACCAAATCTATCGAGGCCAATATGGTGCTATGAGGATCACCTTGCTCTTCAACTGACGGGCTTTCTTCAGAAACTGGGGAATGAGGGGAAAGGGTGGGAATGCGCAAAGAAGACCCGAGGGCCAATCGTGGATGAGAGCATCCCTGGGTGACTGCCCCAGAGGGGGAATCAGGGTGAAGAGTTGCTGCATTTATAGTTGATCGGGGATGCAAGGAGGTCGCAGCAAGGATGGCCCCAGCGGTGGAAGATCTTCACCGCTATCAAGGGATTTAGGGACCACTCGTGAGGTTGCAGAATGCACCTGCTGAGTCTGTCTGCTATCATGTTGGAACTCCCAGGAATGTGCGTTGCTAGAAGAAAACGGTTGGTAGTCATCGCCCATTGCCATATCCTCATGGCCTCTCAACAAAGGGGGCAAGATTTGGTTCCACCTTGCTTGTTGATGTACCAGACCACTGCCATGCTGTCTGATTGAATTGCAATTGTCCCAGACGGCAATAGGGGATGGAATGCTTGCAATGCCAGAAGCACCTCCCTCAGCTCTAGAACATTTATATGCAGATGGGCCTCCAGTTCGACCAAGTGCCTTGGACTGTCTGTCCCTGACATAGCCCCCCCCCCCCAACCCATCAGGGAGGCATCTCTGCTCACTGTGGCCTTGGGTTGTTGGGGGGAGAAGGGGCGAGACCATTGTGACAGATTGTGCGTCATCCACCAATTTAAATCCTGTTTGCACCTGTGGGTTACTCGAATCATGGCTGAAAGAGGATGCTGAAATGGATATCATTGGGTGAGCAATAGCCATTGTAGAAGCCTCATGTGAAACCTGGCAAGGGGGACAATAGTGATGGAGGCTGCCATGGAACCCAACAGCTGTAGAACCGAGTGAGCCGTGGATTTCTCCCTTGAAAGGATTGGAATCAGTTGTTGCTTTATCCTTAAAATTCTGTGCTATGGAATAGCAGCTCTGCAGTTCTTCATGTCCAAGATAACCCCTATGAATTCTGTCGAATGAGATGGGGTGAGATTGGATTTTTGCCAGTTTATGGTTATGCCTAGCCTTTGTGCAGTGAGGAGAGTATGCCAGGGCTTCTTTCAGTAGATGTCTGGTGGGGGTGGAAATGAGCCATTCATCTAGGTATGGAAACACCTGGAATCCTTGAAGTCGCAAGTGAGCTGTGACAACTGCCATGCACTTTGTGAACACTCTGGGGGCTGTAGAGAGTCCAAAGGGCAGTACTCTGAACTGGTAGTGACTGGCTCCTGCACGGAAGTGCAGAAATCTTCTTGATGGCCTGTCCACTTTTATGTGGTAGTACGCATCTTGAAGATCTATCGAGCACATTCAATCATCTTTTTCCAAAAGTGGGAGGATAGACTGTATTGTGACCATCCAGAAGTTTTGTACTCTCGCAAACTTGTTCAATACACTGAGATCCAAAACTGGTCTCCAGTCCCCGGTTTTCTTTGGCACCAAAAATAGTCTTGAGTAGAATCCGGATCCTATCTGGCCTGGAGGGATTATTTGGATGACTCTCTTTCTTAGCAGCTTTTCTATCTCTAGTGCTGCTTCTTCCCTTTGACTGGGTGGAACGTCGGGAAGGTTTTTTGAAGGGACGGGACAAAGATCGAAGGGGATATGATAACCTCTGGTTATAATCCTTTGTACCCAAGAATCAGTGGTGATGGTTATCCAGGCAGAAGGGTAAAGGAGAAACGACCCCCTACCAACTCCAGAGGAAAGAAGTTGGGCCATTCTTCAGAAGCGCTGGTAGGATTGACCAGGGAAAGAATCCCTGGAACCCTGGTTACACGGTCCCCCTCTGACCCTAAAGGAGTGTCTTCCCTGTGAGTTTCCCTTCTGCCTCTAGGGGAGAACTCAGCCTGTGTGTCACGGAAAGGACCCTGAGATTTCTTGAACCATATCTTCCTACTCTTTTGGTTTCGGGAGAAAGCACGTTGAGGGGAAGAATAGCGGACACCTATGGCAGAAAGGGTCTTACCATCCTGTTCACATCTGGCCAGTGTGCTTTTAACTTTGGGTCCAAACAATGAGGAGGCCTCAATGGGACCGTTAAGAAAGGAAGTCTTAAAGGGTTCCATGAAATTACAGAAGCGCATCCAGGCATGTCGTCTCAAGACTGCAGCTGAACCCACTGCTCTAGCTGCTCCTTCTGATGCGTGCCTATCTGGCTTGGTCTACTAACCTTCAAACCTGGGCTGACCCTCTGATATACTTATTCATAATCCTGTCCACCCTCATCACACCCAGTGCAAATGTTAACATAAATTGATTAAGGATAGAGCTACAACACATCCTGGAAACTCTCATCCTATAAGCCAGACAAATGTTATCTGGACGGCTATGGACCACAGCATTATGGAACTCATGAACAGAGACATTATGAACCTGCAAACACTGCACCATACCCACTTAGGTTCTATAAAGGCCAGATCATGGCTCCTACACCTAGTAGACTTCAAGCCAGTTAACAAGGCTATAGGTGAGGGAGGGGAATAGCTCACCCAGCAATTCATACCCATCCCACATTGTGGTATTATACATAACCTCAACAGACTGACCATAAACGACTGTTAGATGATGGATTGACAACTGACGCACAGATGTAGGACACACAGTAACATTTGCAGCCTCCATGTACAATTCTATACCAGTAACAAGTGGTGTTCACCTGCACTCAGTCCTGGGACCACTCCTGTTTGGCATATAGTTTTCTTAGGTACAGGCAAACACAGTAGGGATATGTCTGCCCACGTTTGATGAAAATGCATATTGTGGGCTATACTTTATTCTCCAGATGACACACACATCCTCCAAAAGAGTATCATTGAGACAGATACCTGGTGTCAAAATCATGCTGTAAAGCTATAAGCCAAAGAAAGCATAGTTATCCACTTTTAGAAAACAAAGTATCCCCAGAGTACCACATAGGTAGTAGCCCCCAAAATGTGAAACAGGTACTAATGTATACATAGAGCCATGTGTTTAGTCATCTCTCCTTTGATAATCACATTACCAAAGGGTTTTGAAAATCCCTCTGTGGAGCACATAAGCAATAAAGGGTTTGCATGCAGATCAACAGAGGTTGTTGCAGACCTATAATGATTAGTCATCTTTGCCAGACTTTGCTTGCTTTGGAACAGGATTCAAATATACCTCAAGCATAAACCCTCACTCACACTCTTCAATAGAAACCGTGATGAGTGGATGTGAAACAGAAGACGTAGCCCAGTGATCACTGCAGTGGATAAGCTTGTCACAAGCATACAGAAGTAACCTAAGGTCTGGAAAGTGCCAGCATGCTCTGGCAAGGCTAACAGAAGCTTTCATGGAGAAAGCATAGTACCCACCTATGAAAAAATTGAGGTCACATGTATGTATATGGCTTTGCCCCACAGCTACCCTACATGTGTTATGCACATACAGTTGTCATTGTGATATGTAATACACTAGAAAAATCAAAACTCACTCCACATTGACCAACAGTGTCACACACCTGGACCACACACACACAGTTAGCAAGTGCAGGATTCAAGCTCCTACCTACCTACATTATGATACTACAGCAGTACGCATTCACAAAACGCACTATACACATTACTGGGATTTCACCTTCCCACAGGTGCATTTGTTGGATGGTGACATCATCAGACTTGACAAAGATGAGTAAATCACTTTTAAGGGGTGTGAGTAGTATCCAAAAGGTTTCTCTCTCTACCCAGGGAGAGACAAACACACGCAGTTGGCAAGTGCAGGATTCAAACTCCTACCTACCTACATTATGATACTACAACAGTATGCATTTACACAACACACTATACACATCACTAGGGCTTTACCTTTCCACAGGTGTATTTGTAGGATGGTGACATCATCAGTCTTGACAAAGATCAGTATAACACTTTTAAGGGGTGTGAGTAGTCTCCAAAAGGATTGTTCTTTCCGCCAGGAGAGACAGACACACACACAGTTGGCAAATGCAGGATTCAAACTCCTATTTAATTAGCTTATGATACTACAGCAGTACACATTTGCATGACGCGCTATACACATTACTGGGGTTTTACTTTCCCACAGGTGTATTTGTAGGATGGTGACATTATCAGACTTCAGAAAGATGAGTAAATCACTTCTAAGGGGTGTGAGTAGTCTCCAAAAAGGTTGCATTCTTCCCAGGGAGAGACAGACACACACAGTTGACAAGTGCGGGATTCAAACTCCTATCTAGCTATATTATAATACTAAAGCAGTATGCATTTACAAGATGTGCTATACACATTACTGGGATTTCACTTTCCCACAGGCATATGTGTAGGATGGTGACATCATCAGACTTGACAAAGATGGGTATATCACTTTTCAGGGTGTGAGTAGTCTCCACAAAGGTTGCTCTCTCTTCCCAGGGAGAGAAAGATACACACATACACAGTTGGCATGTGCGGGGTTCTTAATCCAAACTAAGTACTTTTTTACACTTCAGCAAGCAATATGAAGTTACAGGATGCAATACAGACATTACTCGCTGACAGTTTGCCCAAAGTTTTTTTTCACATTTGCTAACCTCAGCAGGCTTGTCATGCTAGGTGTATTGTGAGTGTATTGTATGCATAGGCCTTAACCATATTATATATGGGTTGATGCACCACATGCTGGCACACACAGGGTCAAACTGGAGGCTAAGTTCTGTCAACCCAATACTGGAAAATACAGTCAAGAGGAGTAGGGTCATACAAGCACAACACCAACAGTCTCACATAGACCTACAATATAAGCACCAGCAAAACACACACATAAATACACATTAACATACTCAGAGAATACAAATATTAATCTGAAAAAGAGAAAGTGTCCTCCTAAGCAGACAAGCAAACAACATGCACCTCCAAGCACACACCAGAAAACACATAATACACCAAAGCAGTGTGCCTCACAACAGGCCCTAAGGCAAAACAACATACCCAACACACTAGTAATAGGTGACTCCATAGTCAGGCACACAGATGTTCCACTCACTAGGCTGGACAAGGGGAAGGTTACTGTCAGTTGTCTGTCAGGTGCTATGCTCCGCCACATAACACAAGCACTTACATCACTCCAGAACAGGTACATAAATGACGCGGTCTTTGTACATGTCAGTGTGAATGATCTGAGACATACCTCCCAGGACAACATGACAAGAGATATATAGTAGCTCTATGATCATGTAGCCCAGGCTGGTATGACCCTGACCTTGAGTAGCATCTTACCTTCACCCACATGATACTGCAATATAACAGAAAGATGATAAACTTCAACAATTGGCTGAGCTTCTGGTGTCATTCAAAGGGGATCCAGTCTCTGTCTGCCTGGGATGACATGATAGACCAGCCTCATTGCTTCACTAGAGATGGTTTGCACCTGTCATCCCTATGCTTCTGAACACTGGCCAAGGCTCTTGCTGTCCCCATATTACCTTTTTTAGGCAAGGCTCAAAGGCCAAACCAACCCCCGTAACCAACACAAATAACCACAAAGTGAGCTAAATGCTACTCAATGCCAGAAGGCTCAGCCTCCAAATGCACACACTTGAGGCACTCCTCAGTATGGAGAATACTGATATCTGTGCAGTAACAGAAACCTAGTTCAAGGCTCCAGAGAGCACACCAGCACTACCAGGATACTACTCATTCCATACCTTCCGGCATCAAAACCTGGATCATAACATATAAGGCGGGGATGTATCCATATTCATCAAGGATACCTACACCTCTCTCTGCATCCTCTCTACAGGATATGTACCCATAGAATGTTGCACAGCAATGTTCTTCCCACTCCACAGGGGTGGTGCCACAACAGACCCTTGGCATTCTCACTCTATGAGTCTGACGAGTCTGATCTGCAAGGCAATGGAGCCAATCATAATGGAACTCAACAATAAAGACATTGGGAACCTTCACACAGTTGAGCACACCCAGTTTGGCTTCATTAAAGGCAGATCATGCCTCCTGAACTGGGTGAATTTTATTGAGACAGTTACCCAGGCTACAGATGATTGAAAGGAGCTTTACACAGCCTACCTATACCTCGCTAAGGCCTTTGACAACATTCCCCAGTGAGGTATCATAGATGAACTCACCAACCTGGGTATAAATCCATACATCACAAGATGGATTGCAAACTGGCTCACAGATAGATCCCATAAATTAAGAGTTGCTGGCTACATGTCAGACTCTAAACCTGTAACAACTGGTGTCCCCCAGGGTTCAATCCTGGGGCCCCTCCTGTTTGGTATATACTTCTCAGAAGTACATGTCAACACAGCAGGGTTGTGGTTGACTAAGTTTGCTGGGAAATGTAAAGTGTGTGCCATAATAGATTCCCTGGATTACACAAATATTCTCCAGAAGGGACTCTATGAGACAGATGCATGGTGTCAGAATCATGGCCTCAAGCTCAATGTGAAAGAATGCATAGTAATCCCCTTTGGGAAAAACAAAGTACCCACAAACTACCACATAGGTGTTACCCCCTAAAAAGTGACGAGGTAATAAGGGATCTGGGGACACAAGTAGATAGTCATCTTTCCTTTGACAATCATGTTGCCAAAGTGGTTAGGAAATCCTATGTGGCCCACCTAATCAACAAAAGGTTTGCATCAAGATCAAAAGAGGTAGTGGTGGCCCTCTACGCTTAAGTCATCAGACCCATCATTGAGTACAATGCACCATTTTGGATGTACTCGACTAGGCATATCCAGCAGCTGGAGAGACCATAGAGGTACCTCACCAAGAGGATTACTGGCCTCAAACAGTTGTGTTATGCAACACAATTGGAAAAACTAAATCTGTTCTCTGTTGCGTACTGCCTCCTCAGAGGCAAACTCTGCCTAACATACAGAGCCATGTCCAACACATAACTGTTGAACATGCTCCATCTAAGGAAAACAAAATTGAGTCGCACTACACACTCCAGGGATATGAACCTCATCACAACAATGAATACATCATGCTGGTGGGATAGAGTACCATCCCAGAGACTTGCCTTACTGTGGAACAGAGTCCCAATGTACATAAGATAGAGCCCCTCGCTGACACTCTTCAATAGGAACCTTGATGAGTGGATGGGAAACAGACAATTCACGCCGGGGATCACATCAGCAGCCCCACTAGATAGGGGCTTAGGGTACTAACTATTAGAGCTAGGGCTTAGGGGACTAACCAATGGGGTGGTGAAAGCTGCACAACTTGCCTAGGCTAATATATGCCTTCATGAAGATAGTCTACTACATGCCTATGAACCTATGTGACAGGTACATGTCTATAGATAGTAGAGGTGTACTTCATTGTACAGTCATGTTGTACAGCAGGCACATGCACCACATACTCTGTAATGCTTACAGATACTGGTGGCTATTATGTACAGTGGGTGAGATGTGCACCTCATGTCGTTTGTGCCATTGGGATATGTGCTGGGTGGGACAGTCCTGGATGGCTCCTTGTCATGGTCACCCTCTTACACACATCTCTGCTCATCCATCTTTGGCTTATTATACTGTGTATTATACATATATAGGTACATAAGTAGGTAATAGGCTATCTGCCTGAAGGCATATATTAGTATGGCCAGAGTGTGCAGCTATCACCACACCTGGGGTTAGTTCCCTATGCCTCTGTGTAGTAGAGCTGATGAAGTGATCCATGGTGTGAAAGTTCAGTTTCACATACACTCATCAAGGCTCCTCTGGAAGAGTGTCAGTGAGGGACTCAGCTTAATGTAGGCTGGGAGCCTGTTCCAAAGCAAGGGAAGTCTGTGAGTTAGTAATGTATCCCTCCAACATGTTTTATTTATTGTTGTGATGATTATATCCCTAGAGCATGTGGCACAGTGAGCCTGGGTTTACTTCAGATAGAGCATGTACATCAGTTCTGCATTGGACATGGACCTGTATGTTGGGCAGAGATCGCCAGAGTAGACAGTATGCAACAGAGTACAGATTGAGTTACTTCAGTCTTGTTGCATGGGGCAACTGTTTGAGGCCAGTAATCCTCTTGTTGAGGTACTTCAGTGGTCTTTCCAGCTGCTGAAGGTGCCTAGTCAGATACATCACAAGTGTGTCATGGTACTCTCTGATGGGTCTGATGACTGATGAGTAGAGGGAACCTCCTTTGACCTACATGCAAAGACTTCGGCAATTAGTGGGGACACAGCATGATTTTCTAACCACTTTGTGAATGTGTTTATGAAAATAGAGATGACTATCCACATGTGTCCATAGATCCCTTATTATTACCTCCATATTTAGGGTGTTGGCACCTATGTGGTATTTGTATGACTGTAGCTCGAGGCCACAATTTTGACACCACATCTGTCTGACTGAGACCCTTTTTAAGGATGTCTCTGTTGTCCCAAACATCAGTTATGACAACCTTTTTGCAGTCATCCACAAACTTTGCTAACCATAGCCCTTGTGTGTTTGACTGTACTTCTGAAAAGTATACACCAGACAGGAGGGGTCCCAGGACTGAGCCATGGGGGACAGCAGTTGTTACCAGCTTACAGTCCAACAGGGAGACCACAATTCTTAACTTGCAGGATCTATCTGTGCCCCAGTTGGCAATCCATCAGATGACATACGTGTTTATGCACAGGTTGTTGATTTTGTGGATACGACATGTGTGTGGGATGTTAGAAAAGGGCTTTTCAAGGTCTATGTAGGCCGTGTGGACCTCATTTCATTGATGTATGTCCTGGGTAACTGCCTTGAAAACAGTCTAGCAGGTTTAGGGACCATGATCTGCCCCTGACCAAACCAAAATGGGTAGGGTTCGGTGTTTGTAGGCTCCCAATAGCTCTGTTTATGAGTTCCATAATGATGGACTCCATGGCCTTGCATATCAGGCTTATTAAGCTTATAAGACAATAGTTCCCATGGTCTGTTGTCCACCAAAACTTGTGGAGTGTGCCAAATGTTGCTGTAATCCATTCAACAGTTTCATATCCTGTACAGAGGGTGAGTCTCAACAGACTGTTCAGGTGCAGGGTCTGTTTGTTTTGGAGTTCACATATGACAGATACAGGGACACCATGTCATCCCATAGATGCCATGTTTTTAGGTTTGGTTAGAGCTGTTTAACCACTGTATATGTGATTTCTGGGTTTTCACAATCTCCAGGTATGGTAATGGGCCCTTTTGTCAATGAGAGGGGGTTAAATATGTATGAACCTGTCTGACAAGATGTTGGTAATGTCAATCATGTACATGTATTCATTTACACTTTGCACTAACTCAGAACATATATGAGTTTACATTGATATTTATGACATAGCGAAAGAAAGCTTCATGGTTCTATATGGAATCTTTGGCAATATTTTTGGCAGAGCTTGGCTTGGATAATGTTAGGAGTGCTCATTGTTCTTTGATGATACTGATCGGAGATTTATTGATCTTCTTTGGATTTTAACTTTCTTTGAACAACTTAAGTACTTGTATTACATAGTTTGATTATGACAGGAGTCCAATATATTATATGGGTCTGTTTTCATATCACTGTGTGCACAAGGCAGGATTGGTGAATAGTGACATGTGTCTGGAGTAAGAACTGCAACTGCCAGATATGTGTGGCCCACTGCTGTACTCAGACATGGCCCAAGTGTGTGAGCATGCCCAGTATGACCTTTCAGTATGTTGTTGACTGAAATTTGCTAAATTTGTTTAAGTGTGTGAGCATGCCCACTATGGGCATATATACTATATGTGTGTGAAAAATCAAGTTGTTTTTTACTTCAGGGCTCACCTTTGTGTTGTACATCGACAGAAAGCACGCTGTGCCTGCAGGGCTTCCATGAGTCAATTTGCATAGACTTATCAACATTTCTACATACAGGGGGGACAGCTATTATTTGTACATTTCTACCCGGGGGGGCACACCTGATTGTTACTGTGGGTGTACATAGGATAAGGGGTACACCTGACACTTATACATATTTGCTAGGCCTGCACTGCTATGTCAGGTACTCCATTTCAGTCTATACTGTTGCCTATTGTACTGGCTTGAGGCATACCACTGTACTACAGACCTTAGCTTCCAATTACACGCATATTAGTTTGTGACTTCATAGCCTACCCAACCCACATCACATTGCCTGGCCTGCTGTTATTTGTCTGCATAGGGCTGGGGGGAGGTTACCCATAGGCCTCTTCAGCGGGCATGATACAGCATTTGTTTGTGTTTGCGTTTGTCTACAACTGTCCTGCTGGCTGTCTGTTAGGTATGTGACCCCCCTAACTGGTATGTGTGAGTGACTTAAGTTGTGTCTGTGCCAGTATTGAGGGTGGTGCTGCAGGGCTGCCTATGTCGGATGCACATAGTACACTCTCTATACATGTTTGAAAACAGTTAGTGTCAAGTTAGGCATCCTTTTTACTGTATGTGCGAGTCAGAGAGAGGTGTCATTTCCAGGGTTCCTACTGAGTCAGTGAATGTGCTATGCATTGTCTCTTTGCCAAGGCCAGGGCAAACTGGGCATGCCTCCTTCTGCCTACTGGAGCAGGCTCAGGTTGTTCCTCCTCCAAGTCACGCTGTGCCTGTGCAGGTCTTAGCAATGGTGGGGGCTGTTTGGCCCTGCCCCATGCTGTTCCTGCTGCAGCTGTTTCCGCAGGATCATATTGTGTAGTATGGCACATACCATAACAATTTGGGTACGTGTAGTTGGTGAGTACTGCAAGGCTCCACCAGATGTGTCCAGGGACCGGAACCGTGACTTGCGCATCCCAAACACATGCTCTATTATGATTCTTGTTTGTGCGTGTGCCTCATTATGGAGTTCTTGTTCAGGAGTGTGTGTATTTCTGATGGGTGTCATCAGCCATGGCTCAAATGCGTATCCAGCATCCCCTACTAGGTGACCATAGGGAATGTCCCCATTGGCAAATGACTGGTACAGCTGGGTCAGATGCCAAATGTGGGAATCGTGATAGCTTCCAGGGCATCCAGCACACACATTCATTATTATGCCCTGGGCATCGCACACAAACTGGCAGTTGATGGAGGGGAAGCCCTTGCGGTTGATGTAAACCCTACCCTGCTCATCAGGTGGTGCTTTGATGCATATGTGCGTGCAGTCTATTGCACCCACTACCTCAGGGTATTCTGCTATTTGGTTGTAAAGATGCATATTGCTGGCCAATGCCTCACAGGAAGTGGGGAAATATATGTGGTCACTGACATGTGCTGTCATGGCATCCAGGAACTGGTAGAGTACCCTGGATGCTGATGCCTGTGAAATCCCCATCATATCACCAGTTGGTCTTTGGAAGGTACCTGTAGCTAGTATTCTTAGGCTAACACATACCTTGGTATCCACTGGGATGGATTCCCCTCTGTTGGTTCTGTGTGTGAGGCGTGGCCGGCACAGCTCAACAATTTGCTGTAGGAGGTCCCTGTCCACCCTATAGCACTCCACTATCTCCAGCTCATGTAGCCCATGGTAGGTTACCCTGGGTCTGTACACTCTTCTCCATCTCCTCACTGTGGGTTGCTCAGCAGCATTCACATCACCACCCTCAGAACCTTGCACATGTTGGTTTATGATAGCAAGAGCAGCACCTAACATTTTGTCTGACTTAAGCTTTTTAAGCTTTCCCCTCTTTGTATACTGCAGTGTTGCAGAGTTCTTGAGAAAAAAACAGGGGGGAATGGTGTTTGCAGAGTTTAAAGTGCTGGGCTGGGCTGGGCTAGTCTGCTGCCTGTGTAATTGGCTGATTATGATATATTTCACCTGGCAGCTCTGCTAGTTCTCCTTGGTTAACTTCCTACAACTTCTTTTCCTTCCTTTTGCCCTTCTGTTTCCGCCCGGGGGGTAGCGCCATGCAAACGAGAGCAAACACGCGCCAATGTGCGCACATGCACACACACGCTGTGTGCATGTTTTCAAGGAGTTTCCTATCTTATAACAGTGTGCACCTTGGGTTTGAGGTTTTCAAATAGGACAACTGTAGACACGTCTCTTTGCAATCCTGAGCAACTCAGGGCAAACACGAGCCACTGTGCTCCAATTAGATTACAGCCTGTCTGACACACCCCCTAATGATGTCACCTATATTCTAGTGTTACACTCACCTACTCCAAATCTTACAATCTTGGGACATGCCTCACATGCTGGGGAAAATTGTGATTCACTATCCTTATCCTCATTTGCATAGGATTGCCTAGTAATGCATGGTTACATCTCTCACACTGACCTTCCCCCCCTTAGCAACCACTAGTCAGTAGCCATGTTGTCTTCAGCCTGCCATTCACCTGCATGGCAGAATAAGCTTTTTAGTGAAAATGCCTATTTTTGGCTTTTTTAAAATAATTTTCTTGTTTTTTTAAGCGCCGGACGTTTGCGCCATGCTGCGCTATGCTTAAACATCGGAGATCGGGGGGAAAAAAAAGTAAAATTTTTATATTTTTAAACATTTTGCACTGCCAATGGCCTTATATTTGGCCATTGGCATGCTTCCTCAACTGTATGCATCCTTTATTTGGAACTGTCATAGCTCCGTTTAGCTATTTGCAGAGATGCACTCCATTACCAACGGAGTACATTTCTGCAGGTAACACTAAGCTTCCACGGACAGGTTAGTGTTTGCTGGATCTCAGATTTACCTAATTTGCATGGATTTCACCAGCAAATGAGGTAATTTGCATACCATGACGCTGTCCGTGCAAGACTAGCTTTAGCAGCTTTTGTGCCCTCCCCTACATGCTGTTCCTGAATCACACGGCAGACATCTTGCCTGTGTGACATCATACACTAGTCTAACACACCGTGCAAGCTTTTGAGAATCCTGCCCAGAGTATCTACAAAATGTAAATAATAGGTGTTTAAAAAAGGATATTGTGACAGTTGTGAATAACATGTTTAAGTGGTGACAGTTACAATTTGCAGGCCTCAAGTTTAAGGCTGGATTGATTTGAGATATAATTATTTAATCCTGGAGCGCTGGTTGCATCAAGTCTTTGCTGTGAAATCAACTCCCTTTATTCAGTTTTAGTTCCCATTGTCCACCCCTCTTAATTAAACTATTTTTTAAAATGTCAAAATGAAATTGTTTGAATTCATTGCACGAAATGGAATGTTTATAGAGTGCACTGTTCGCAGTTTTTCTCGCCACAAAATTGTTTGAATTGATTGCAAGAATTAGAATGCTTATATAATGCACTGTTAGGACTTTTTCTCACCATGAAATTGTTTGAATTCATTGCAGGAATTGGAATATTTATATAGTGTACTATTAGCACTTTTCCTCACCAAATCATAACAATCCTCAATAATACTTTTGTGCAACCTTTCGGTCTTGCCTATGTAGAATGAAGGACAATATGCACATTTTGCAATATAAACCATACCTGACATACCACAATTTCCCTTTTGCAATGCAATTTTTGTTGATAAAGAATTCTCTATTTCTAAATACTCTGCTTTTGATGTATAAGAGCACTGTTTCCAAAAACTACAGTGTTGTGTTCCTTTGGAAATATCCACAGAACCATTAACTTGTGTGGTTAAAGTTTATTTAAAAAATGTTTTCCCTCAAATTTTAGCCTAGTAAAAAAATAAAAAGAGAAGGAGACTGATGGCTACTTATGGGGAGGAGGTAGACAACTTAGATCCAAAAGCTATGTTTACTGATCCTTTACTTAAGCCTGTTTAAATACTGTTGATATGTTGAGCCTAAAGCATCCCAACAGCCTTGTGCTTAAGGTGTGCACCATAATTTCTATAGGTTGTTTACTTTTTATGGACTTTTACTAAAACTATGATGATAAATGTTCCATCTCTATTTGAATTGCTGGTCTCACCAATTTGTCCTAATACATTCTATTTCTCAGAGACTTTAGAAGTGTCCCTTGTGTCATGTGGCTATACTACAAGCACAAATATAGACTCAGTTTTCTGGTCATTCCTGATTTTTTACAATAAAAACTGTACATGTTTGTTTGTTGCTGTACAAACTCCATAGTGCAGATGTGTCAGTGATAGATAAAAACAGGTGAGACTCAATCTGAACACAAGCTAAAGTGTGAGTGCAGAGAAGTAAGCAGCATTCTGGTGTTCCTGCACTTTTGTTTTGTTAGGATTATTAGTGAATTTGAAGGTAGATTTCATCTAGGCTATAGCTGGATAAGAAGGCATTAATTAGTGTATGATATGTTGAACATAATTTATCTTGTATGGCATATTAAAAAGGAGACTTGCAAAATCATTCAAATCCAACCTAAAGTTATACCTTATGAATTCATGATAAGTTATACCCGATGAAGTCATGATTATATTCCTGTACATCCTTAATATAAAATAACATACTTTGTTTGATTCTTGATATATCATTTCCATTTGTTTTAAGTATGACAATTTTGGAATGCTAGTGTAAGCCCTTTTCTCCCTACTATCTATCCCACCCCACCCCCATGCCCCACCCTGCATAAACCTTTTGCTTTTCCAACTCTACTCCTATAATTCAACTGTTTATCTTCTTGACTGTGTAAATTCTAAGAATATAGCTTTTGAATAGCCACCCGGAGGTGTAAGCCTTGGCTCAAGATGATTGTAGCTGTTGAAAGTGACACCCCAATCCCATGTGCAAAATGGGAAAAAGGGATTGAGGATGGATGGATAGCTTTTGAAGACTGTCTTTTATTCATAACTGGCATGTTCATTGTGCCTACAAATTCTTAATCAATATTCAAAATGATGTAACAAATGAAAGTTCTAGTTATCAAATCTCTGTAATAGCAGAGGTTTAATTTTTCCTGTTATTTGATTTTTTATCTATCAGTCAGTCAGGGAACGATATCCTATCCATTGTTTGATAACTTATTGTTCACAAGTGTACAAAGAATATATTGCTATCCTTCTGTATATATAATCTTCCTTAAATCTGTAATTATTGGGGAGCTTTTCTGTCCAAGCCTCCTCTGAAGATTACGTCCAGTTGGACTATCAAACAAATAAAATAAATAAATAAAATAATTTGTACACTTCCTCATCTTACTCTGGATAGCTTCTTCTTTCAATGTAATTATTTTTTTTTTTTTTTTTTGGATTAGGACCAGCTGATCATCAAGCAATATAAATTCCTGTGGCATAAACAATTAAGTAAGTATTAATAAGATTGACACGAGTTGTTATGCCTGCTAATGGCAAGAATCATTTAATTTATTCAGTAGGAAGAAGAAATCAGCAAAATTTCTGGGTTCCAGCAAGATGACAATCCTGCTAAATCTTAGTGACATCTTTAGTTCTGCTTATTCAGTGTCTGTCCATATGAAAGTCGTTTGCATGCTCATTGCCTGCTATTGAAACAGTAAAGCTGCAAGGGGGGCTTTAACAAGAATGCTGCATTCAGGAAGAGTAAAGGCATTTTAGAGAGATTTCTAGTTTTAATCAAATGCATACGGTTAAGATAAGTGGAAGACAGTTGTTGATATCTTTCAAGCATATTGCAGATAAAAGGGTTATTTTCAAAAACAAAATGCTGCATACTTAGGAAAGGTTAAGATAGACCTGTAAAACAAGAGTACTGAAAAAAGAGCTGGAATCAATGAGGTCTAAACCGATATTGGCTATTTTTAATTTTTGATTATATATATATATATATTTGTTTACTGGGATAGAGTCTTGATAAAAAATGTCAAACTGCAGGCTCAGCCCTAGTTGCATGGTACAACAAGAGCAAGTAGAAGAAGTCTACAACAATAAATTGAGATTCATGAAATTATCAGTATATATAAAGATAAAAACAAATAAAACAACAAGCTCCAAAGGACAAACCATGACAGTCCTTCTAAGATTAAGCGCTTTCGCTCTTTAATATATTCACCATAGAACTTCCTCAGAATCTTTTCATAAAATGTTTCCATAGCATTTAAATATTCTCCAGGTTTTACGCTGAAAACAGGCAACCAATCAACTACCATTCAAAGCACATGCACCCAATGAAATATAATATTTAAATAAGTTTCAAAAATCTCAAAAGAAAAACATTTCCTGTCTTTAGTGTATAATGATTGTATGATGATTGGTCCCGATACCAGCAAATGTTTATTTTTTGAGATTTTTCTTTTTTGAGAGTTTTGAAACTTAGAGGGGTTTAGGAGTAGGTTACATTTGTTTAGGTAAAAGTTAAGGGAGTGGAGGTCAGACTGAAGCTGGGTTTGAATTGATGAATGTGAAGGACTGGATCAAGGAATAACCATGTCATCTGCATAAATAGTAATAGGAAGGTTGGGGATATCAGATGGCAGCTTGTTAATAAAAATCAAAAACAAAAGTGGGATGAGTATGGATAACTGGGCATTCCTCTGGTCAGGGGTGCTGGAGGCAATAGGGATGAAGATTTTGAAATACCTAGTTGTTAAGAAATATTGGAACCAGGTGACAGTGTTGGGGCTAACTCCAATTTCTTGGAGGGAGTGAAGGAGCAGGAAGTGGTCAATTATATCAAAAGCTTTTGTAAGGTCAATGAAGAGAGCTCATGAAAGCTTTCCTTTACACATGTTGAGAAGGATCTCATCTGTAAGTGACCATAGTGCTGTCACTGTCCTCTGGCCAGCCTAGAATCAATGTTTAAGAATGAGGAGGTGGTATTGTTGGGTGTAAGTGGACAGCTGATTATAGATTAGTTTTTCAAGTATTTTCCCAAGTGTAGGGAGGAGGAAAATAGGACAGAAGTGGGGGGTATTTACTGGCTGAGGCTGTTTAGGAAGGGGTTTAACCAGAGCAGTTTTCCATATGTCTGGCGTTGTATTTTGAGTTAAGCAGAGATTATAAATATGTAGAAGAGATGCGGTAAGGAAGTTTTTGCAGAGTGAAATAAACCAAGGGAGTAGGTTGTCTGCACCAGGGGATGAATCCAAGGGTACGTTTTCTAGAAGGAAAATATTTCTTTGTATGCAATTTTCTTAAATAGAAAAGGGGAATAAAAGCAGGGGGGCTATGTGAGTTGGTAGAGGTTGCAGAACTAGGGAGATGGCTGAATTATTTGAGAAAGTCAGAGGTTAAGAGTTGGCTGTGTGAGATCTGGTTGGTGATCCAGTATTAATGTGATCTTGTTTTGCTGCTTTCATGTCTCCTTCCTAGAGTTGGATTTATAACCTGTGATAACATTACGTCCTGCCAAAAATGTTTGGGTTTGCCTAGAAGAGTAATTTGATTGGATTTATAGTAGCTGGTTTTGTGCCTGCTTATGAATTGCTTAGCTAAGTTACATAGAGAGGTAAAGGCAGTATGATTTTCTGGTAAGGAGTCTTGCCCCTAATTCTGAGCAGAGTTTTCATGTCAGTGGTTATTCAGAGGGTTTTGCTGTATATGAAAAGGCTCTGTGTCAGAGGGAATAATTTGTCATGAATTTGAAGAGGATATGTGTTAGAGTTGTTGCAGCCAAGCTGGGGTTCTGTAAGTTGGTAAGGGGAGACCAGTCGAAAGTTGCTATGTGTTTTTAAGGTTGTCTGTATTGACAGTGGAAGTGGATCTGAAGGTAACTAGTGGGGGGGGGGGGCAGTTTCTGTAACTGATAAATAATTTGGAAGGTTACTGGTCAATGGTCACTGAATGAGGGTGGAAGAACAGATATACTGGAGATGATGCTAGGGTTGTTAGTGATTAGCAGATCCAGGAGGGAGTGGTCGTTGGTTTGGAGATTTGGATGAGTAGCATCACTGACTAACTGTATAAGGCTGTTATTGGCTAGGAATTCAGCAATGTCGTCACTCAGTGGACCTATATAGTTAAAGTTAAAATAAGCTAGGATAACAATATTTTTTATAGTTTTGGGCAGCTGAGATGATGTAAGAAATAAGGGATTTAAATTTGTTAAGACAGGCTAGAGGAGGAAGGCATGCGACTGCTATTAAAAGGTGACTGTTCTTCCAGGAGGGAAGTTTTAGAAGGATTCAGTTGGCTTCAATATTTGAGGAGGAATCTGCTTGTGTAATGATAATTGGTTTAAGGTTGTTTTTATAAAGAATGGGAGTGCCTTCATCTTGTCTAATGCCAGGTCTGGTGTCTTAGAGGTATTTGTATGAGGGAAGTAGATGCCGAAAATTAGGATTGTTTTGTTTGAGCCATGTTTCAGTGGCAGCTGTGATGTCGAGTGAGCAGGTTGTAAGGAAGGTTTTTGTCTAGTAAAGTGTATTAGAGATGTTTTGGGCATTATTTAATGCACAGCAGATGATGCAGTTGTCGGGAAAGGTTATGGGTATTATGTGGTGGGAGTGACCTGGATTGGATTCAGTGTTGGATCTGAATATGCATATCAGGAGGATGGGGTAAATTTATAGAGGTGGTCAAAAAGTCTGAGGTGGGATTGCTAGGGTTTGGTAGATTTGGAGGAGATGAGGTAAAGGGATAGTGAAGATGAAGTTATATGAGAGTGGTAGATGGTGAATGGAGGATATAAATGGTGGGGTAGGTCTTGAGATTCAAGTGAGTGATTATGGAACTTTCTGGATTTCTAGAATAGAGTAGGCTGACAGATGGGAGAAGAGATGGGGTTACTGATGGTGTACTGTAGTGTGCTAAAGTAAGGAGTAAAATGGTGAGGTGGAGAAGCATTGTGAAGGGTACTGTAGAAAAGGAGTTCTGAAAGTAAGAGATGGGAGTCTGTGAGGATGGATGAGGACCAGACACTGTATATGGGAAGGTGAAGGAGTTGAGAATGATGAGTATTTATAGGTGGATTTATTTAAGTGTTGATGGTGATGAAGCTGCATGGAAGTTTAGGGTGGGAAAATATCACAGTGAGGTGGTTGATAAAGTAGGATGTAAGTTCAATGAAATTGTGTGCCCCTTTAATTGGTGGACAGAAGTTGGTGGGAGGAGGATGGAGACAGTGATGTATAAACTGAAGAGCTCAGGAGGTGACTGGGGAACTGGGGGTAGCAGGGGAATTATGGGAAGTGGGACACACCTCCCCCAGCTGGAGTCAATCAATGAAGGTGAAAGGAGATATAGAGGTCACACAGCCCAAGTACAGCAGTGTTCAGAAAAAAACAAATACAAATAAATAACTAAATAAGGGTAGGAAAGTGGAGGTTACCAAAACTAAGCCCCCTTAATTACTAAATCAATGGGTGTACACCTTCAACATCAGAAACAAGTGTGCAAGGTGAGCTTCAGATTAAACAAGCTAAACTCAAGGTTCTATTGCTTAATGCTAGGAGTCTAAATATGAAATTGCACTCCATGGAAGTACAGCTCACCTTGGAAGATGCTGATGTCTGTGCAGTCACTGAGACATGGTTCATTGTCACAGAAAGCACCCCAGCCATGCAAGGCTACAATGCCTTCCACACATTCAGACCTCAAAATGAGCATGAAAGAAGCAAAGGTGGAGGTGTATCCATCTTCATTATAGCCAAGCCCACCTTGAGACTGGTCAAACAGTATGACTCTCTCAAACTAATCCATGTCCAATTTACTGTAGGCAAAATACCCTACCACATCATTGTTTGCTATAGGTTCCCCACCATGAACCAAAAAAAGCAGACTACCTACCTGGACTTACTGGAGTCACTCGCCATACAGCCCAACACCTTATTAATGGGAGATTTCAACTATCCTTTCATTGACTGGATGACATACATGAGCACAAACATGCAGCAACACAGAGGCTCCTGGACTTTTTCAATACAAATGCTCTGGAACAGATAGTCTGCACCCCCATAAGGGGTTCAAATGTCCTAGACATAGTATTTACCAACATGTGGGGGTCATCACACTCCCCCCCCCCCGTGTGATGCCCTCCATGGTAAGGTCAGACCACAAATTAGTCTAATTTAAATTGAAGTAAGTATTGGACCTGTCACCACCACAGGAGCAAAAAAACTAAAATACTTTTCCAAAGAAAACTACAGCCTATTAAGTGATGACATAAAATGTTTTATACCCCATGCATTCACAGACAATAATGATTCCTATGCAGAGGTGTACACAAATGCCCTGTATAAGCATATAAGCTGTACTTGACCAGATTAAAACCAGGTCCTCCCAAAAAAACAAGCAACCCTGGTGGATCTCAAGTATAAACAGGTTATATAACAAAATAAATAAACTGATGTCTAAGAACAAGATGGAACTGACTCAGCAGAGGAAGAATTCCCTCCACAACTTGAACAAACAAATCATAAATCTTACAAATTTCTCTAAAGCTAATTATGAAGCTAAAATAGCATCCCTAGATAAGGATAATCATAAGGCATTATTTAACTATGTCGGAAATCTAAAAGGGAATGCCCAGCTATGTGCTCAACTTGTAGTAGATGGTACCACTCACACTATACCAGAGGAAATTGCCAACCTGCTAGCTGACAGATTTGGTGCAAACTTCACTCCCCTGTCCTCACAAGCCATACCTCAAAGCAGACCTGACACCAGTCCTCTGCCTAGTATTTCTAGAGATCAAGTCATATCTGTACTCTCCAATGCCAAAAACATGGCCTCAATGAGACCAGATAACATTCCAGGTTGCTTATTAAGCAATCTAAAATGGGACCTAGTGAACCCACTTGACATTCTCTTCAACAATAACTGAGAACTGGTTTTGTTACAGCAGAGTGTAAAACAGCAACAGTAATCCCCTTACACAAAGGTGGGCCATCAACTTACCCTGGGAACTACAGACCCATAAGTCTAACCAGACTCATCTGCAAGGCCATGGAAAGAATCATCATGGACCTTATAAACTATATACTGGAATTGTTGCCGACAGAGTTTATAGTCATTTAGAAGAAAACTCAATTATGGCAATAGAACAAAATGGAAATAAAAGAAAATCATGTGGAACAAAGAATCATTCTTGTTAAGTAAAGTCATAGGGGAGAACTGTAAAAAGGAGAAGAATCTAAGTATGGCATGGATTGACTACAAAAAATGCATTTGACAGTATCCCGCATTTATGGATATAAGAGTGCTTAAAAATGTATAAGATACACCCGACAATGATAAACTACATCACAGCAACCATGAAACAGTGCAGACCACTTTGCAGTTAAGCCACATTTCTGAAGTGTTTGTGTGTAATAAAGCTACTTGAACAGAACCCACAAATGTTTGTCTGTTTTATCCTGACCAGATGAGCAACGTGGTGTCAGAACTGAGATTAGAAGAGCTAATTCTATGAGCCATGATGTGCAGAGTTGAAGGTGAAGGGAGGCTAAGCAGGTGGAGTGAAATGGAGCACAGAGAAACCAAAAAGGGCCAGAAACAAGCTAAATGTAAAGAAAACTGCACAAATGATTTATTTGGCAAAGAAAATTAAATGGTGCATTTATATGACACAAAATTAATCGAACAAATAGCACAAAATGTATTATCAAGCAAACGAAAGGCACAAACCACATTAATTAAACGAAATGTTCAAAACAGGTTCATATCACATTATCGAAAGCCGATAACGTTGAATGCCACAATGTCGAACGCTATTGAGCGAACGTTAAAAATAGCAAAGCTGCAGAACATTGAATTCTTTCCTAGGGAAAGAATTTGGTTGTCCATTTCTGTGGCTTCACTATTTTTAGCACTGTGGTGGAAAGTTACGGGGGTTCAGGTAAGTGTGTGATTGTGTGGACGCTAGGTTTAGGGCACGGGTTACGTGAGTTAGGGTTAGGACGCTGGTGAGGTGAGTGTGCAATAGTGACAGAGTTTAGGGTTAGGGGTGGGTAAAGTGAGCTAGAGTTAGGACACGAGTAAGGTGAGTGTGCGATAGTGATGGACCTTAGGGTTGGGTTAAGGTAAGTGGATAGATAGTAGTGTTTGTATAGTTTAGTGTAGGGTTAGATGTATGATTTTAAGTGTAAGTGTGTGGATTGCTGTTTTTTTGGTGTGCCTGTGTTGTGTGAATGTGTTTCGGAATAGCAAATTTTTTCCCTGGGAATGTTCGATATTGTGTGCTTTAGATTATTTAGGTTCGATTAAATGGTGTTCGGTGTTTTCGGCTTTCAATGACGTGATATAAACACTATAAAACCATGATATTTGATAAAACTAGTAAATCTATTTATATGGGCCTCAGAATTACCTTTGGTTTGCATAACGAGCATGTTAAAATGGGTCCAAGGAAAGTATAATGAGCATGATAAGAGATTAAAAAGGCATAACAAGTACAATAAAAGGGCAAATTAAGCTTAAAGAGCAAGGCAACTGCATATTTTTAGTATAAGACTGTATTTGGGCACAAACTACTATTTTGCATTGACTGAAACCATTCAAAGCATAACTACAGTTGTTCAAAGTATCTCAGAGTGTATAAAGTGCTTGCAGTGTGTGTGTGTGTTTTATTACGGTGCAGTTATTTCAGAGTTTGTTGTGTGTAAAGTACAGTTACATTGCAAAGTGCAGTAAAAGTACAGCCATTTCGAAAAGTTTATTGTGCTGTGTGCATTTATTCGCAGAAAGCAGTCATTTCAGAGTGTTTCTTACTCTGAGCTTTTTCTGCCGTGTACAGTTTATTCGCAAAGTACATTCATTTCAAAGTATTTCTTACACTGATAAGGAGTGGTTTCATGAAGTACAGTGATTTCAGAATGTTCTTGTGCTACGGAGACTTATTTGGCAAAGTACAGTTATTTCAAAGAGTTTGTTATGCTACTGGGCATAATTACAAGTACTGGCATAAAGTTCTGGCATATATATATATATATATATATATATATATATATATATATATATTTATGTGTGTATGTTCATACATGATTTCAAGCATCTTCACTACTGTGTGTTGAGATGGCAGAAGCATTTCTCAGACCAAGTCCACTTGTGTTTGATCATAATATAGCAGAGAATTGGAGAATATTTGAGCAGGAATACAATGTTTTAATAAAAGCAACTTTTTCTGACAAAGATGCACATACAAAGGCATTCATTTTGCTTAACTTAGCTGGGTCAGAAGCTATTGTGTATGCACCAGAACTATATGCAGGAGAAGGGGAAATCCGTTATATTGTGGTACTGACTGAGTCAAGGGAAGACCCTGAGTGCTTAAAATGTAAATTTAGAGAAATATGCAACCCTCAGATAAATGTTACAGTAGAGAGGCACTTTTTTATACAAGAGACCAAAAGCCAGGTGAAACTTTTGCAGTTAGGCCACTGACTTGAAAAACAAAACATGCAGATTTGGTGACTTGAAAGATGAGTTAATAAAGGACAGGCTTCTGTGTGGTGTTAATAGTGCTGCAGTGAGAAAGATTTCACTTTGTGACAGTGATTTAACATTAAGCAAAACCATAGAGATTTGTCAAATCCATGAGCTCACAGAAAGGCACACAAATATGCTAACAATTGATGAGTATGGGTTCAACAGCCTCTAGCGCAAACATAGACAGCATGCAACACATGGCAAGCAGGAACAGGCCTAAGCACATGGCAGCTGCAACCACTGCTGGTGTGGCAAGGAGAACCCAGAGCTTTCTAGCAAGTTCCAAGTCTAGCTTAGTAAAAGGAGCATGCTCAGTACAGTATAGGAGTGAGTCAGCAAAACCCAAGTCAAGTCTTATTGTGGTGCCAACCATGAGTCTAAAGGAGAGAAGTGCTTAGCATTTGGTCAACAATCCCACAAGTGTCAAAAATTGAATCATTTTCAAAATTTTTGTAAATCAAGCAAGCCTCATTCAATTATTAAAGGAGTATGGCACCCACAGACTCAAAAAACATGTTTAATTTATCCTGGCTTGATGTTTCCTACATTTTAACAGCACTCTGGGACTATTTACAGCATTTTAAATATTTTTCTACATAATTCCAGAGTCTGACCACACCGGGTCTAGCATCTTAACATCGTTTTGATAAATCAGTTTGCCATTCAGTATCCCAGAATGCAGTGTTTGGCTCTAAAATGTTACATCATGCAGGCCTCCTTTTTCCTAAAGGTCCTGTCATTCCATATATGTTACATGCATACACTTTGAGTCAGTACTTTGTAAGTGACATTCCTTGCTGCTGAGTGACTAATTAAAACAGAAGCAGTGCAAATGTCACAGAACAGACTTTCAAAGTGCTTTTTACTGCTGCTTTTTCAATTACACTTAAATGGCACTAATTTGTGACAGACTGAATTCCAGTCCATCTACTTCTCCCCTCCCCCATAGAACTTAGCCTCCCTAATTGTCAAAGTCCTGAGGGTAATTTAAGCTCTTAATTATTGTGATTGGCAGCTCTTAGTAGCAGGCTTCACTCATCTAATTGTCCCTTGTTCTAGCATTTCCTTTGACAGAGGGGACATTTCTTTTTGATGCACTATAGCCATGGCCTTACCTGACTGCATTCATGTGCAGTTTCTCAAGTAGTAATTCAAGGTTTAAGGTATCACTTACTTTATTAGTTCACCTTCTTAAAAATTGAGATTGACATGTCCAAACTATGTTGGTATACAGTGTCTGCCTACAAACTTTTTTATTCCACTTGTTTTTCAAAAATACTTTTGCACTGTCCCTGCATTTATCTTTGTACATATCAGCCACATCACTATATTTTCCCCTTCCCTTTTGTTGTGCCCAGAAACCAGTGTGGCCATTGGTGAATGCTTCAATGTCACTTTTCACAAAGAAGGGCTTTTTAAAGCAAGGGCATCACTGTTAATTTACCTGAATCAGATTATAGATGTCACTGCAAGGACTGACTTCTAAAATAGTGGCGTGCATGGACAAAATGCATTATTTAATCCATTTGTCGGCCTCCAGTGCAATTGGTGCTATGTCTGTAATACACTGGTGTGTTTGATGATGCCTTCAAAAATGCCCACTATTACAAAGCAGTTTTACAGTGCAGTAACAACCCTACATGCCCCCATACACCTTTATCCATTAATATGCAGCTAGTCCTGTTTATCCAGCAACCCTGTGAATATGTCAAGTCATTTTCATCAGACTTAAGGTGTGGAAACTACAATCACTGCTTCTAAGTGTTTTTTCAGGTTTCACATGCTGCTTACTTACAGCTACTCTCACTTGTTTTGTCACTACAAATATGTTGCAATGCCAGCTTTTATAACACGCTAACGTTTTAATCTTTCTATTCCAGCAGGGCAGACTAGGAGTATCTAGTGCAACCCAAACACAGAGGACTATGCGAGTGACACACCACTTCAGCAGCATTTGCCTTGGAGAATGTAAAAGTATGCATACAAAATTCCAATTTTGCCATACGATATGGAAGTACAGCAAGAATGAAGAACATTCAATACCTGTAACGAGCTGTAATTAATAACTACTTTGTCCTGTGTAATAAAAAAAATTCCATGAATCTCTGGCTGTTTAGTTTGCTTTACTTTACTGGCTATCTGTTGAGGTTTGCTGTCTATTTCTTGGCAAGCATTTCTAGTTGGTGCAGGCTGCAATATTTATTTTATTTAGTTACTTGTTTTCCATTTGTTTAATGAAAATAGTCCGACTGGACACAAAGTGACTGTCTTCAGCAGAGTCCTGTGGGGAAAAGCTCCAAATGGTGCCATCTCAATAGTCTGACTTTGTGCTGTAGTCACATAAGTGCTACCTTCCATTGACTGTCATGTCTTTACTGCAAGATTTTGTAGGCATTGAATTTCTATGTTTATCTTCCTTTCACCAACCAAAATGGCCTTGTCAACAATCACCAATCTCAATCCAAGTAGTACTTCATTCCACCTACGCACATAACCCAGCGGTGGTCAACTGGTCGTGTACCCAGTCACACCATCTGCTAATCTAACTGCAACAGTACATCACACCAGTCTAGTCCAGACTACCACAGAAATATGAAATTAAATCCTGTTTTTTTAATGTGCTTCACAAAACAGAAGTGACCAGATGCTTCAGACTGTCATGCAGGATTACTCCATACTGTTCTTTATCTATGACCTTCACTAAAGTTTTCCCTTCACTTGTAACTCCAACCACTGTTCTACCACTATAGTAATGGCTTTAATAATGATTGCTCTAGTCTGTATCATACTATAATTTGGTTAACTGATACCATCAGGCAGGTGTTTTGTCAACTTACCACAATGCCAGTGTTTCTTTATATCATCAGTGCACTAAATGTCATCTGAGCATATGCATTTGTCCCACCATCTATAAGACCATACACAACACATCACTACATATTACATTGTCCTATTCTAGTGCAACTTGGAGAATTGGATGGGAAACTGGAAATTCATCCCTGGTTTGGCACCTATGCCTCTGTTGCAAATGGGTAACCTGTAAATGGTTCCTCTCCCAGGGCCATGCTTAACTTATCAAGGACATCAGGATATGGGATGCATGGCTAGCCTTAAAAAGGCACTTGTGGTCGTTAGCCTAGTAAACACCTATGAGCCTATAAACCTAATTATGCTATCACCACCAATCTGTCCATACAACTGAAGGAGTAATCTTCCAAATGTTTTGTACTGACTCAAGACTGCTAACAATTCTCCGGCTAGAAATATTCTGCTGAGATAGTGTAACACTGCAAAGATATGTATACAGTCTTCCACAAGGCATATCTGAATTATCTTGTGCGATGTCCATTTCATCTATCAAGCATTATCAAACAGTTTGACTAGATGAACCATCTCTCTGGACAATAGGCTATTCTTAATACTAAAATAGTCTCTTAACTTAATCAAAATCAGGCCGTGTATTACTCGGTCTTACCCAGGTGAATTTATACCAGTATTGGAGGAACAGCGCTCCCAATGTCTTCTGACCTTGCAAAATACATCAGCCACGACTCATTTGTCATGTTCATACATTATGCAGCTGGCATTATCCACATCATATGGATCGACATGTAAGATCAAAAGCTGCTGGTTATTGGCCAATAAATTGCAATACAGGAGATTATTGCATTCTTTACAAAGATTCGCCAATGCTTAACCACCAATTATACACCTTTTATACAGTGGATATAAAAAAATTTCACACCCCTGTTAAAATGCCAGGTTTTTGTAATGTAAACAAATGAGACCCCAATACATCATTGGTTTATACCTTTAATGTGACCTATAACCTGCACTATTCAATTGAAAAAACAATCTGTTAGGGGAAAAAATATAAAAAATAGAAAGCATACAATACACTGGTTGCATAAGTGTGCAGACCCTTAAACCAATACCTTGTTTTGTGTGCACACCCTTAAACTAATACTTTGTTGAAGCACCTTTTGATTTAATTACAACATTCCGTCTTCTTGGGTACACACCTGTCATCAATTAAAGAGACTCTGATTAACCCCAAATAAAGTTCAGCTGTCCTAGTAGGATTTTCCTCAGTTGCCTGCTAGAGCAAAATCCATGGTTCACAGACAGCTTACAATGCATCAAAGGGATCTCATTGTAGAAAGGTATCAGTCAGGAGAAGGTTTCAAAAAAATTCCCACAGCATTGGATGAACCATGGAACACAGTGCAGACAGTCATCAAAAAGTGGAGAAAACATGGGACAACAGTGACATTGCAAAGAACTGAACGTCCCTCCAAAATTGATGAAAAGACAAAACAAACACTGGTCAGGGAGGCTGCCAAGAGACCTACAGCAACACTGAAGGAGCTGCAGGAATTTCTGGCAAGTACTGGTTGTGTACTACATGTCACAGCAATCTCCCATATTCTCCAGATGTCTGGACTATGAGGTAGGGTTGCAAGACAGAAACCTTTTCTCACACAGAAAAACATCCAGGCCTGGCTAAAATTTGCAAAACAATGCATCAAGTTACCCAAAAGCATGTGGGAAATTGTGCTATGCTCTGATGAGACCAAGGCTGAACATTTTGGCCACAGTTCCAAAAGGTACGTTTGGCTTAAAAACAACACTTTGCATCACCAAAAAAATGGCAGTATCATGCTTTGGGGTTGCTTTTCTTCAGCTGGAACTGGGGCTTTACTCAAGGTGGTGGGAATTATGAACAGTTCGAAATACCAATCACTTTTGGCCCAAAAGCTTCAGGCATCTGCTAGAAAGCTGAAGATGAAAAGGAATTTCACCTTTCAACATGACAATGACCCCAGCCATACATCCAAATCAACAAAAAAATGGCTTCACCAGAATAAAATTACAATTTTGGAATGGCACAGCCATACTCCAGACAGAAATCCAATAGGAAATGGGGTGACCTAAAGAGGGCTGTGCACAAGAGATGCCCTCAAAATCTGACAGATTTGGAGAGCTTTCGCAAGGGAGAGTGGGCCAATATTGCCAAGTCAAGATGTGCCATGCTGATAGACTCCTACCCAAGAACACTGAATGCTGTAATAAATGAAAAGGTGCTTCAACAAAGTATTAGTTTAAGGCTGTGCACAGTTATGCAACTAGCATATTGCACGTTTTCTTATTTCTTATATTATTTCCCCTAACAGATTTGTTTGTTTTTCAATTGAATTGTACAGGTTATAGGTCACATTAAAGGTGGGAAAACTTTTGAAATGATTTATTGTGGTCTCTTTTTTATATAACAAAAACCTGCCATTTTAACAGGGGTGTGTAAATTTATCCACTCTATATACCAACAGTCAAAAGACGGTACTTACATGATGTATGCACACACTGGCTTTTGGTAACAATGTGCAAATGCAGAAATTATTGCTCTGTTGTGACAAGCCTCTGTACCACTTCAAGGTAGCCAGCATCACAGAGGTCCACTCACACCACAACACTACTTGCAGCTGTAGCCAGATCCACTCATCTCACCACTATCATAACACTCCTGCAGCTACGCAGGCTTCCACAAACATGCATCCTGTTGCCATTTATGCAGTATGTACATCGCAATTCTGTTCTCAAAAAACAGTCCTTAAAACTGCAGCTGTCAAAAAAAATAACTAACAAATGCCACTACATTGCTGCATCATTTACTCGAGCCTAGGCTGGAATGTTGACACACAACACTACCAGTTTTACTACACATTCAGATTCTGTATTGGACAACAGGCAATTTTACAGCTGCTCTTAGCCATGACACTTCCTTGAATTTGATCATTTGACTTTAATGACTATATACTTACCCCATCGTATATGAATGTCATTGTCTATAATCAAAGAGCTCCACTAAGTACTATTTGCAAGCAGGTGCTGTGGTGAAAAACACTTGACAGTGCGATCCTAGACACAGTACTACACAGATGGTTATATACAGAACTGCACCATCTTCAGACATTTCTGGTTGCTCATGGCAGTTTGACAACCCTTTCATTACCGGGGTTTTGAACTGGCCAGCACCCACAGCCTCCACACACCTTTTATCAATGCCGCCATGGTCTACCCCCATTAATGTGCCATTACTTGTGATAAGGCCACTAGCATTCTTTTTCACACAACTCAATTATAATCCTTTTCCAACAAGCTCCTCACCAACCATCCCTTCACCCAGTTAGACACTACCATACATAATTATGATCAAAGTGTATAAACATACAACAGTAACACTACTTATGCACAATAAATATTACTTGTCAGTAAACATATCCCAAACACAGCATCTAACAGAAGGATGCCAATGTGCATGCTCGACTCCTTTCACACAAATTACACACATAGAAAAAGATTTAAATTAAGCTTTACATGTGGCCTACTTGCATGATGAGGTATTTCCAACCTTGACAAACTACATATGATTACAGTAACCCCTGACACAAGTGTGTTACACATGACTAAACTGAAATGGACATTTGTCATGTGTAATCACCCTCACACCTAAGAACGTTAAGTTTCTGGACATATATTTCTTTTCAGCAGCAGTCACAGCTTAGTTTCTTCAAAAGCTGATGCCCTCAGTACAAGGCAACATACAGGTGGATATTATCAATATAACTATTGACAAATGGTGAAAAAGCAGCTCGCATAGGGACATAGTAATGTTTCAATAATTGTTCATCTGATCTTTCAGCACTTGCAATACATGACAAGTGTGACTCACTCTGCCACTTATGGCAAAACCCATGTAATTCTTTTGTGACTGTCACTTGGCAAGGGCACTGTGTAAAGAAAGCCAAGCATACAGTTCTTAGTCATGTTCCAACAAAAAAAAAAAAAAAAAAAAAGCATTTCCATGTCACTGCTTTTAACAATGGCCACCCCGTTCATAACATAGGATTAACACAATTATGCATTTCACTGATTAAGCATTTATTCCAATTACAAATATCTGGAACAATTGTCCCTGTCGAATACTAATATACAACTATTGAACAATGTTAACTGACATATCACAATACAGCATAATACATAAGCAGGTTACAATTAACAACACAGTAAACAGACTCAATAGGAGGAGAAATCAATGTCCATACCCCTAGTAAAATGTCCATTGCATAACCCAGAAACGTAACTATCAACATCTATCTGAAAGAAACATGTACAAAATGTCTGTACAAAGGGAGAGAAATGGGGCACATATAGGGACATATGTAGAAAATAGCTGTCAGAACCAAACAGTTGTACAGCAA
The DNA here is from genome assembly GCF_019279795.1 of Protopterus annectens. Lineage (NCBI taxonomy): Eukaryota > Metazoa > Chordata > Ceratodontiformes > Protopteridae > Protopterus > Protopterus annectens. Next base: position 1,099,176,982 of record NC_056731.1, on the reverse strand, counting down.
AAGGGTGTATGTCAGCAAAACTGTCTGAAGGATAAGTGGCTGGGAAATGACATGGCCTTAAGCTCAATGCCAAATAATGTGTCGTCATCCCCCTTGATAAAAACCCGGTTCCCTTGAATTACCACATTGATGGTAGTCCACTGAACACAGAAGGCGTTATAACAGATCTGGGAACACAGGTTAACAGCAACCTCTCTTTTGACCACCACATTGTCACTGTGGTCAGAAAGTCCTTCTATGTGGCACATCTCATTACTAAGAGTTTTGCATTCAGAAAGTAAGAGGTCATTGTCTCACTCTACTCTCCCCTCATTAGGCCAGTCATCGGGTAGTACCTCACAAAGAGGACCTTAGCCCTAAACATTTGTCCCATATGGGCAGACTCAAAAAAATCCAACTATTCTCTGTTTCATATTGCCTACTTAGAGGCGATCGCAGCTTGACTTACAAAGCCATGTGTGACCCAGCTCTGTTAGAAATCCTGCATCTAAAGAAATCCCAATCCCTCCACACCACATGCTCCAGAGACCTCAACCTCATTACCACAATCAACAGAACATGCAGTAGGGACAGGTTGATAACCCAGAGACTGCACATGCTATGGAATAGACTTCCCATAGATGTCAAGCAGAGCACCTCACTGGCCCTCTTCAAGAGAAATCTAGATGAGTGGATTGGAAATAGGAAATTCACCCTGTGGATCACTCCCATGGCTCTACTCAACAGAGGCACTAGGAACTAAGGATGGGTGGCATGATGCCAGGGTAATCCTATGGGCTAGGCTTGTAAAGGATCCAGGCCCATTAGCCTAGTACACACCTATGTCTCTCTCTGTACACACACACACACTCACACACACACACACATATATATATATATATATATATATATATATATATATATATATATATATATATATATATATATATATATATATATATATATACACCACTCCCAGCCCCCATTAAGGAAACTACCATAAAGAATGCCTCCAAAGCCAGCTTCATGCTACATGAGACTGAAGTGGCTAACTTCATGGCACCCATGCAGACGGTAAATAGAAGTACAACTGCTGAATATTACACCAATGCACTGTATGAACACATACACAAGTGCATGGATCATACCATCCCAAATAGAACCAAGATGCTCTCCTCCAAATAAAGAAACCAATCTGGTGGTCAGCTGCCATTAAGGAACTGTACAACAGAAGGATGAGACTGTTGAAATACTAGAATAAACCTCCATGATTGTAAGAACTCCATTATTATCCTCAGTAAGAAGCTGAGATCCTTCATAAAATCCACCAACGCTGGGTACAAAAACAAGATTGCAATGGATTCTAAAGACATTCACAAAGCATTCTATAGCTATGTCAAGAATCTCAATGGCAACAATCATATCTGCCCAGAGTTACAGCACAATGGCAGTAAATATACAGAACCAACTGATATTGCCAACATCCTGGCAGATAGGTTCAGTGCTAATTTCACCCTCCCTCTCACCCACTAAAGGGCCCATCTCCATGACAGAGGAATGTAAAGACCCTGTAATCATGGCCGCACAGGTAAAAAAAACATCCTCCAAAGCCAAGAATACAGCATCCATGGGACCAGACAACATTTTATTTATTTTATTTTACTTTACATTTGTTAACCGGGAAAGTCCGACTAGATACAGGCCCATTTTCAGCAGAGGCCCGGGGAGAAAAACTGCACATGTACATAGATACAGAAGACTTAACAGTTGCAGTTTTTATACAATTACATATAGATACATGTTCCAGATTTGCTGGAATACATACATAAAAACTTTACAACTATTAATTATCATATTAGAACATTTTTTTTCTCAAATAACTTTTTATTGAATTTTACAAAAAAGGACAATGAAACCATATGGCATGACAATACAATCAAGAAAAAAAAGAATTAAGTACAGTGAAACAGGTACGTTGTGAATATATACATTTATACTGTAGTCCTCTTATATAACATAAGCTGTAACAAAAAAGGGGGGGACAAAAAGGGGAAACTATGTACAAGATTATCAAACATACATATATATATATATATATATATATATATATATATATATATATATATATATATATATATACAAGAAAAGATTACACAAAGGTTATATAGAAGGTGCTACTGTGATTTCTATAGAAAGGAACCAAGTAATGCTGTAATAGAAACATAATCATACAGGGAGGTAGATCAGAATAGCCAGATCATACACTTTCTAGTCACCTTGAAAATTCTCATATTAGAACATAAACAGTTTTAGTAGTACAAAGCTGAGCAAGGCACAAACCACAGAACTAACTGGTACCCCAATTAAGTACCATGTTCAATCATAGCCTCACTTCAGGCTTTGTGCCTACTGAATAGCACACAGCGATGGTTATCCCACTTCACAAGGGGGGAGCCACCACAGATGCTGGGAACCACTGACCCATCAGCCTGAGAAGCCTGATCTGCAAGGCCATGGAGTGTATCAGCATGGAACTAATAAACAATTACATAGGTAACCTCCAAACTGTTGACACCACCCAGTTTGGATTTGTGAAAGGTACAGCACATCTCCTAAGCCTGATTAGCTTCTTTGAAGCAGTCAACAGAGCCAAGGACAAGGCCAAGGTAGTTCACACAGCCTACCTAGACCTTGCCAAGGCCTTCAACAGCATCACCCACTCTGGAATTACAGATAAACTCACTAAACTAGGCATACATACCAATGTCACGAGATGGGTTGCCACCTGGCTTACAAACAGAATCCACACTGTGAAGTGGCAGACTCCAAATCTGACTACACACGAGTGACAAGTGGAGTACAACATGGTAAAGTCCTAGGTCCTCTCCTGTTTGGCATCTACTTCTCTGAAGTTCAGGCTAACACAGAAGGTCTATGGCTAACAACGTTCACAAACAACTGCAGACTGGGAGCCATTATTGAATCCTTTAAAGATTTGGACATTCTATAAAATGGTCTCACTGACACAGATGCCTGGTATCAAAGCCATGACCTCAAACTTAACACCAAGAAACGCATTTCCATCCCCTTTGGGTAAAACTCTGTGCCCGTGAACTACCACATAGCAGTACACTTAACACTGAAAGTGTGATAAGAGACCAAAGGACACAGGTGGATAGTAGTCTCTCCTTTGATAACCACATTGCCACAGTACTTATGAAATCCTTCTATGTGGCACTTCACATCACAACAAGCGTCTCATCCAGAAGAAAGGAGAGCATGGTTCCATCTACTCATCCCACATTAGACCTATTATACAGTACAATGGCCTGTTTGGTATATACCTCACAAGACATCCACAACAACTGGAAAATCCACAGAATTACCTCACAAAGAGGATCACTGGCCTCAAACAGATGCCCTATGCAAACTGTATCAAAATACACCAGCTTTAATACATTGCATATCGCCTACTCAGAGCCGATCTCTGCCTAACATACACAGCCATGTCAAACCCAGAGCTGTTGGACATGCTACATGTAAAGAAATCCCAGTCCATCCAAAACACATGTTCCAGGGAGCTAAACCTTGTCACCACAATAGACAGAACATGCTGGAGGGATAGATTACTGTCCATAACACTTCCCATACTCTGGAACAAACTACCCATGTATGTGAAACACGACTCCTCATTAGCCCTCTTTAAGATAAATAGTGACATTTGGATGGTAAATAGGAAACTCACTCAGTGATTCACCTCTGTGTGTCTGCTCGACAGTGGCACATTATTTGTCTTGTGTGGTGAAAGCCAGGGAATTAGCCTATTATCTACCTGTGAACCTATGCACCTATATATATATATATATATATATATATATATATATATATATATATATATATATATATATATATATATATATATATATATATATATGTAGTCATATAACATGCAGTGCAGACATACCTCAGAATCATACATATCAACCCCTTAGTGCAAGACTAATGAACAAAGGCTATACAAAGGGTGTGAAATGGGCCACATATACGGACATACTCAGAATATTGTTGTCATAATTGAATTGTACAGCAACAGGGATTGTATCAGCAGAACTGTCAGAATGATATGGGGATTGGAATTGACATATATGACAGTCTTCACTGGCATAAATCCTTGCATCATAACAATGTTACCCAGAGAAATGCAAATAAACTGTGGAACATAAACAAAGTATGGGCCAAACACCTGGACAGTCTTCAAACAGCCTGACAGCGGAGAGGTACGCTGTCAACCCTGTAGTGCAATGAAACTGGAACAAGACAGATAAAGTGAGGGGACAAAGGCATGACAATAGAGACATATTCTAATGATGTGAGTAGATAATCTGAGAAGGTTGTTGTAGTAACATATATTGACAGAAATATCACCGTAGTGCATTTTAGAGTGAATGTCTAGAAGCCAAACGAAAGCACCACCTTAACAGATACAAGCATACACAATCTGAGGGTTATGCTACTGTGCTGTGGTGATTCTACACATTACTACTGAAGGCCTTATGGTTGTCTTCACTATCTGCTGCAATCATGTTTTCATAGCTACCTTTACAGGTGTTGATGAGATCTCAACCTTTGGTTGAGGCTGATAAGGGAGTATTCCCAGACTTGGGACTTCACCTTATTCCTTATGAAGTTCCTCCTTCTGTTGTAGGGTTTCTTTATGGCAGGGGACCACCAGATTTTCTTTCTGTTTTCTGAGGAGAGCATCTTGGTTGTATTGCATATGGTGAGATCTATGCATATGTGTGTGTGTTCGTACAGTGCATTTGTGTAAGATTCTGCAGTCATGCAACTAGTCTCCATCTGCATGGGTGCCATGCAGTTACCCACCTCTGTTTGTATGTGCCCAAAGTTAGCTTTGGAGAAGATTTAATGGTGGTAACATTTGTGGGGTGGTGGAAGGGATGTGGATTTCCAATGTGATTAGTTTGCATTAGTAACTAACCAGGGAGGAGTTGACTATTGGTGTAGAGCAACATTCGGCCATGTTAGTAATGACCAGGCCAAGGATGTGGATACCTCTAGTGGGAGTAAGAACGAGCATGTCCAGGGCATTGGAATCAATGAATCCCAGAAAGTATTGGCCAAGTGTATTGGTACACAAGTAGCTTTTCCAGTTAATGGTGGGGTAGTTGATGTCGGCCAGTATGAGAGTGTTAGGTTGGAACCTAATATTCCCCAGGGTGCTTAGGAATGGGGAGTGTGAGTCTTGGCCATGTTTGTGGACCTACAGCAGGCTATGACCTGCATTGCTGTCTGGAGGTGTGCGCATCTGTTATGAATATTTAAACACTACCACCCTTGCAGCTGCAGTCCAACTTCAGGGCCACACAGGTGTGGAATGAGTAATAGCCTGTTAGTGCAGGTGTGCTTCCTCCCGCCTTTAACCAGTTCCCTGTTACAGCACAAATGTTGATGTTCTCCAGTTTAAGGATTGCTTTGAGTGCATTTTTAAATGTAGACCTCTAGTGTTGGAGCAGCATGATCCTCCAATTACATTGGTTTGTAGCTGTTACAGTGGTAATGTGGTCTTTGGAACACTGCCTAAAAAAGCCACTATAGGGATAGCAAGAGCCTTGGCCAGTATCTGGAATCCCAGGGGTGACAGATGCAGGACATCTGTGGCAAAGGATCGTGGTCTGTCAAACATATCATCCCAGGTGCACAGGTAGTGGAACCCCTTAATATGATACCAGAGATGTAGCCAATTGTTGAGATCAATCATTTTCAGCTTGTACTGTGGTATCAGTCTGGGTGATGGTATGATGCTGCTAAGGGCTAGGGTCATACCTGTCTGGGCTACATAGTCAGTGGGCTCCTCCATATCTGTTTCCATATAGTCCAGGGAGGTATGTCTCAGGACATTCATACCCACATGTACAATGACAGAGTCATATGTGTACCTCTTGTTGGGGGACCTCAGTGTGTGTGTTATGTGGCGGATTCTGGTGTCAGCAGCCAGCTGACTGTCACTTTCTCCTTTTACGACCTAGTGAATGGGACATCACTGTTCCTCACTATCAAGTTAACTATGCCTATTGTTTTGGCCATACTGTTTTGCCTTAGGCACTTTGGTTGAGTGGCACACTGCTTAGTAGACATATGCGTCTTGTGGTTAGTGTTGGGTGATGGTGGTGGAGTGCATGTCCGCCTTGGAGGTTTCTGCTGTTTGTGTAGTTTTTCATTGAGAGCCTCCACAAAGGTGGGTGTGTGGTTTGTGTTTTTATATGAAGGCAATGCTGGTGTGTGTTCTGGAGGGCTATGTGTTCCATGGAGTGTGGTGCAAGTGTTGACCGTCTCCTCTTGACCAAATATTCCGGTCTTGGCTGGGGAGTGTGTGTGGCTTCCAATTTGGATGTATATGTGCATCTCTTGCAAGTCTGAGTGTAGATAAGTAAGAGGTAAGGGTTGTCAGTGTACATGAGGCAGTTGCGACATTGCCTCAAGATGTCCAAGTTCAGCAGGTTAATAAGTGAAAGCACAGGGAATTGACCTATAGACATGCCTGGAGAAGTGGCCATTAATAATAATTACTGGAGCTGTTTCCTCATAGAATGCTTAGTGCTGTTAGCACGTTTGTGTGGTAAAATACTTGCTATAAGACATCTGGTAAAGTGCTAAAGTAATACACTATTGAAAGTGCAGGAGAGAAGAGAACTAGCATATCTAAGTGACACATTGAAGAGCAGACTTGGGCAACACTCAGAAGCTAAACATACAGTCCTGGATACAGCAATTCTGTATCTGGACTAGACTAGTTACAGGAAAGGTAACTAATCAGTATTATTTTAATAGCCAAATGTCTGGTATATTATATGTGTCTCCATGTAGTGTAGCTGGTGTACAATGGATGTGTGAGTGCATATCACATGTCCAACCACCCATGTATACACATGCCCCATACAGTATACTCACACCCCTTGCTACTGTAATGACAGCACATATATATGCATGTTATGTAAAGGAAATAATATACACCTGGCCTGCAACAAAATATACAGCCCTTGAACACAGGAGCCTGTACACAATAGTCAAAGCATATAACCACTAAGCCATCTGAGATGTACTATTTTATGATGTTCTCAACCATAGCATGTAGTGCAGTCAGTTTATCATAGGGAAGGAAGACTGTGGAATCAATACTGATTTAGTTGTCAGTAACTTGCAGCACTGTCAGAGCCAAGAGCACCTTAGTACAATTCTGGACCATGCCAGATGAAGTGGGGGGACCAGTCTATGGACATACAAACACATTGGTAATGATACACAGGGACCCATGCCTCTGACATCTGCTGCCCCTCTACACAGTACAACTAATAAGTACACAGTACACTGCTAAATAATCAGGATACACCATACACAATGGCCAGACATACACTGACCTCTTAGCAATATAACTAAAATGACTGAGGATAGTAAAACAACAGACAACCAGCCATCAATACACACAAATGTTTTAATGTGTTTTGCTGTCAAGTATTACAACATTACAAAACATAATTGCCTGAAATACAGGAAGCAAGTGACACTTAATTACATATGTTCTTAAACAGCCTCCATCCTCAGTTAACCCCCTGGGGATACAGTATCACATGATACAATGTAAATTGATTCTTCACATAACAAAGGTTTTAAGTGTTTGAAGAAACTGGAAAACAGACCTTTTCCAAAAAAGTACATTGTAACCCATTACATTCCCCATGGTGAAATGTATGAAATGTAGCAACTATAGAATGTTTGTCCATGCAATAACTAATATCTCTCACATGTTCTAACAGACTGATTTTAAGCCATGTCCTACTATTCCGCAGACCCACCTCTTGACTGTACAAGTTTCTATATGCTGTCCAGCCTTTGCACTCATATGTATGGCCCCTGCCTCCCTTAATGTGTCTTATTCCACAACATCACTGTGATGATAGCAGGAATGTCAGCACTAAATACTGATAGACCATACCTATCAACCTTCTACTGCATGACAACTGGACAAAGCTTGTCATATAAGCAGAGGTCAGAGGTTCAAACACAGAGGCATATTTGATATATTGCTGTTATATGCTGAGAAAGTTACTGGTGTTACATCTCTATTCTGAGGGATATGAAGTCAGAAACACATATGGATGTTGCCATTTACTGGCAGCAATGACCAGAGTATGACACTGATTTGCCAAGGACAACATCTGTCTGGGTAATACACAAAACATAGCAGGCAAATCTTTGGCCATTATGTGGATAGACCTACAGTTCAGAGCTATACAGACACATAACTTTGTCAGACTGACATCCATGCAGAAGGAGCATGTACACACAAAGCCTGTAAAACCATCAGCATTCACACCATATAACATCAATACTCACATTTGGTCCCTAAGTCTGTAACCTTCTCCACCATTTAGTTGGCCTGTTTCCACAAGTCTTGTTGTAAGAGTTATTCCCACCTGCTGTGTGTAACACTCAGTAGCCATACACCTCCAGGATGTGTTCCTCACAGCCAAGGCAAAAGGACAATGCCCACATTAAGTACTCAATTATAGGAGTGTGTTGCCATGACATTGGCTATTGGAGAAACTACCCAGCTGCTCTACATGCAATTATCAAGTGGGGAGCACCAGTTGGTGCACACACCATTACCTGGTCAAGAGCCTTACCTACAAAGGGCATGCAGATGCCTATTCCAAACATACGTCTACCAGTGCTCCAAATTGGGAAACAGAAAGACGTGCAGCAACCTGCTGATACAACCTAGTGCAGTGCAGTGTTAAACAATAAAAAGGTATGCAGAACAAGTCAGCATATAAGTGACTGTAGTATGTGTTTTCTAATAATGGGGAAAATGATTTTGACAGATTGATGTCTGAGCAAGACTTGCTGTAGTGATGACCTGCTAAACAGCACCTATGGCCATAGCATCTGCCTCTGTCTGCTATGACATAGAACACAGCTCAGGACCCAAACTCACCCCGGGAAAGGACAGCTCACACATGACAAACACTGGGGTTTCTCTTAAACACTACTGACTGTGCCATTGCTAGGCCAACTACACGGATATTGTACATATCGATATGCTACCTGTGAATATGAGTATGATACACAAGTTTGACGTGTAAATCTAAGAAAACTATATAGTGTGTATACACCTTCCATAGCCAGAGAACTGGCAGATTCCACACATGTGGATAGACAGGCTTGCTCATAGGTGGACTGCTGCCCATCATGATCCTGCCACAAGTGCCATAGCAGGTGTCACCAGACACATGTTTTGAACTGTCATGGAGGCACAGGCATGTGTCAAATCTAACACTGGACATATTTGCAGGGTCACAAATGAAGCTCTCCATGCTATGTGTGGCAACATCCTTGATCTTGGAGATGCCCACCATTATTATGCTGAGGTCAGAGATAGACAGTTGGGTGAGATAGTGGCAATCATCAACTGTGGGATGTCTGTGCCACAGCATGTGGTGGGAGTTAGGCATCCGCCACTTGGATGTAAGACAGCACATGTGCTGGGAGTACAATGGTGTAAAACTGAAAACTATGGCCGCATTTGTCACTCAAACACACACAGTCAGAATACTGATCTCACGCACACAAACATACATACTTGGCACAACTGAGATTAGAACCACTACCTACCTAGGTCTTGCTATTCAAGTGCTCTGCATTTATTGCACATGCCATGGAGAAAGTAGGGTGAAGTGTGTTCCACAGTCCCTCTAAGGTGAACAACATCCACTGGCCTTAAACAGTATGGCAAAGGGAAATGTCCTGGGTGAGAATGGCCAGGAAATACTGTCAGCTACAGAAATATACACAATGACCAACACAGATATAGCCATACACACATTTGCCACATCTGCGGTTAGTAGCCCTGCCTATCTCATCATTCAGTCCATACTGTTACAGAGTGTTGGCACACAGCACATGCCTTATTGGGCTGAAGAGTGTCATCAGTTACCTGTATGGTCGATGGTAACAGCGGTACTCATACAGTGGACCTTGGGACATGTACTGGGGGTACCATGGTATAAACATATTACACCCAGCACCCCACCCATATTGCATATAGTACTCACTCATACCCATGATAATGCTATGACAAACCCACAAACACACATTTACCAGGAATGAAATTCAAACCTTTGCCTACCTATGTAATTATTGCTATTACACTGATATGCATTGTTTGCATGTGCCACAGAGCTAGTAGGGTGAATATTGTCCCATGGCACTCCTCAGGTGAGCAACATCACCATCCCTTGTAATGTATGGCACTGTGCAGTGTATTTGGAGAATGGGGCCACAGAATGCTGTCTCCCACAAATATGCACACTCACACACACTTGCAAACACACACACACACACACACACACACACACACACACACACACACACACACACACACACACACACACACACACACTCACATATGCCAGGACTCAGAGGGTAAACCACACCTGTCTACTCATTGGTAGAACAGTGTTATGCTGATACTGCAAGCTCAAGGTAGACCATAAGGTGAAGGGTGTCACAAGGTATGTTTACAGTGCAGTACAGCAGCAACCCTTTCTAAGTATAGCACTGGGGGTTGTAGTGGGTGAGAAGGTCCTCAAAGTATTTTCAACTACAAGTTTACAAACTCACAAACACTGCTATACTCAGTAATGCACACAGACACATTTGTCAGTACTGAGGTCCATTGGTGCAGGTGTCCCTGGGTGTACCAGGCTAATGTCCATGGACATATGAGAAGAGTAGGGCATGTGAGTACACTGGTATCATGGCACCTGACATTTGTCAGCATGCCATCTAAAAACTACTGCCACTTGAGTGATCCCCAGGGTGACAGTTATAGTGACCATCCACTCATCTGTGTTTCTCTTGAACAGGGCCAGTGAGGTGCTTGACTGACATGCATGCAACATATATCGCATGACGTGGCCAGTGTCTGGGTTATGGACCTGTCCCCAAGCATGTTCTGCTGAATTTGGTAATGCAGTTGAGGTATCCATGGCATGCGGTGCATACAGATTGTGGTTTCCTAGCTGTGGCATTTGTAACACAGCTGAGCAGACATGGCATTATCAGTCAAGCAGAGATTGCCTGTAAATAGTCAAGATGTAACTGGAAACACTCAGAGGTTTTGAACTCTTTCCATATCAGACAGTTGTTTCATGCCTAGGGTCATACATGTCAGGTACACTTGCAGCCTACTCAGTTGTTGAAGGTGTCTACTGAGTTACATGGCAAATGGGCCACTGGACCTGCTGATTGGCCTAATGAGCAAGGAGTAGAGGGAGACATTGACCACTTCATTCCTGGATGACACACCCTTATTTATGCAATGTGCCACATGGAAGGACTTTCTGTCCACAGTGGCAGTGTGGTGGTCAGAAGAGAGGCTACTGTCAAGCTGTGTTCACAGACCTCCTATAGGGCATCTGTCTCCACTGGACTACCACCAATGTGGTCATTTGTGGACAACACATTGATTCAACAGGGGATTGGGACACATTTCTTGACATTGAAACTAAGGCCAGTGTTCTGACAACAGGTGGAGGTGTCACTGGCAACTTTATGCAGGATGTTAACATAATGTGGGGATGTAAACAGACCCTCCCAATTAGCAACTGTCTGCAAACATTAACCACAGTTCATTTCTATTGGGCTGGATATCAGGGCCATACAACACACAAGACTGGACACAGGACAAGAACCTGTGGTACTCCACACATGACTGTTTGGCAGTCTAACACCACTCATGACTGTTTTGCAGTGTGACATGTACTCCACTGCTTTCACACTGTGAGATCCATCTGTGAGCTCGTTTGCAGACAACATAGTGACATAGGGATTCATGAATAGATGAGTGCATTTACCTATGATTCCTGAGTGTGGAATTGTATCACAGGACTACAAGGGCCACATATCTTGTTTTGGACTCCATATTGCTCTATAGTAATATCAGATGACAAACAGATTATAGGACTGAAGAGTGTCCACAGCTACCACAAAAGTGGCCCCTGTACAGTGGACATTTGGTAGTTTGCTGGGTGGACCACACAAAAGTGTAGCAAAACCCACCCCCCAATGGATATGGATCACAATCTCAATGACCCAATCACAGACAGAGACACACACACTTGCCAGAACCGAGCTTCAAACCCCTATCTAACTAGTTTACTGTACTATAGTATTATGTATTTATCAGACAGCCACAAAGCTTACATATTTGAGAGCTGTCCAAAGGTATCTTTAACATTGAGTGACATCAACAGCAGTGATAAAGGAGGGGGAACGGAAGTGTAGTAAGTGCCATTGGGCTCAAAATCATGTTTCTACAATTATAGACACTTTCACACAAACAAACACACTTTTGCATTTGCCAGGACTGAGATTAGAACTCCTACCTAACTAGCTTACTGCACTACAGTATTATGCATTTATCAGACGTACCACAAAGTTTATATATTAAAAAGCTGTCCAAAGGTATCTTTAACAGTGTAACAGTGAGTGACATCAGCAGCAGTGATAAAGGGGAAAGGGAAGTGTAGTAAGTGCCAATGGGCTCAAAATCATGTCTCTACAACTACAGACACCCTCACACAAACAAACACACTTTTGCATTTGCCAAGACTGAGATTAGAACTCCTATCTAACTAGTTTACTGCACTATAGTATTACACATGTATCAGATGCACCACAAAGCTTACATATTTAAGAGCTGTCCAAAGGTATCCTTAACGGTGAGTGACATCATCAGCAGTGATAACAGAGGGCAATGTAAAAAGGAGTGAGTGGGAATGGCCTCAAAATCATTCACCTACAAACAAACACACAGACACACCTTTCCATTTGACAGGACTGTGATTAGGATTGCTACATAAATAGTTATTGATACTCTACTGTTACACAGTTATCAGAAGCACAACAGAGCCTATAGGGCTGAGGGCTAACAAAAGGAATTTGTACAATGACTAACTGCAGCACATGTTCTGATATTAGGTAATGGGATGTGTACTGGGTGGGGATGGAGTAAAACAGCAATTCCTTCCCACACACAGTTGGCAGGACTGATATTCCAAACCCTACCTATCTACATATTTGCTTTAGTAAGTTAGGGATTTATTGCATGCACTATTGAGCTTACATATCTGAGGCTTGTCTGTAGGTACATCTAAGGTGACATACATCAGCAGAGAGTGTAGAGTGGAACTATGGGATGTGTACTGGGTGGAAAAGGCTTCATAATGGTACTGTCTCTCTCACTGTCTGTGTCTCTCTTCCCCATGTGTATGTGTGTGCATGTTTGAATTATTGTTGTATGTTGGCCTTAGATACGTGTGCATATCACACAAAACAGATGGGGACTTACTACATATCTGCCACCTACAGCTGGCTGTGAGTTTTCCTGTCCAGTGTGTGTGTGTGTGTGTGTGTGTGTGTGTGTGTGTGTGTGTGTGTGTGTGTGTGTGTGTGTGTGTGTGTGTGAAGACCAAACAGTTTACATTTTGGTGTGTGTGCACAGACATCTGCAGATAACAGATATCTATGGTCCACTGTGTTGTCAGACATGAGCTTTATTTTAAGTGTAGGGGCATGCCCAGTATTACCTTCTATATTGAGTGTGGGGATCCATTCCAGGAAGAGTTGTACTCCGGTCCATGGTTTTGTGTGCTACAGCTACACCTAGCAAGCTATTTTTGCAGGATATCTGTAGGTAGGTTGCCAATATGGAGACACAATTGGTCCAAACATGGGGGGAAACTGTGTGTAACTACATTTCCTATTAGTGTCTGTGTTGCTTGTGTAACATGTTCTGTTTTAGCATAGACTGTTGGACATATGTACTGTTTTACAGTGTAATGTATTGTGTAATCAACTACTGATTGTTTGCTCACAGTTGTTTTCCAGGGAAATACAAGAGCAATGCAGCAGAGACCAATATTGTGGGGCGAAGACTAGACATTGTGGCACAATCCTGCCATTGTGGAGGGGTGGCTACAGACAATTGGGTGATAATTCTGTGTAAATGGTCCAGCATCTTGGTGCAAAGCTGGCTGGGTATCCCCTTCTTGTACATTTCTCAACTTAACTAAATGGCCATATCCTGCTGTGGGCATACCACTCAGCTGTACAGATTTGGCCAGGTTATCCAAAGTTGGGACTCATATATCTGGTGGATTTCCCTTCACATTGTGGTTTACAAGCAGGTCTGTGGTTATGCATTCATGGAATTACGGTCAGGGGGAAGTATGAGCAGACATTTGAGTTTCAGACTTCATACACTCCATGATATCCATGCATTTATGCCCCCCTCTGTAATTCTATCATTTTCCCAACAGTATGGTAGCAATATCTCAGATGTATTTCTATAGTTTGACCTTTATCACAACAGTATTTATGTCTTGGTTCACAATTCTTGCACTAGAACATGGAGAGGCATGCTACTGGCATTTGTCAGCATGGCCTTGCATTTGTTTTCTGCTTAATGTGTTATGTTTTTAATTAGGACCCTATGACATTCCGTATGATGGCACTATGGGTGAAGCATATGATGGCAGTATGGGTGCACCCTGGGCATTTGGCAGAGGCCTGTAGGCCATATGAGAGTGATGCAGACCACTGCATTTTGTCTGTCATACCTTACCAGGCTGCAAGCCAGTAGATTTCCCTGGGGTGACATGGGCAAGTGGGTGAGGTGTTCCTGGCAATACTTTTAGTTCATAGTGATGCATCAGTCTGGATGTGTGCAGGGTGCTGCTTATGGCTAGGGACACACCTGCATGGGATGCCATATCAGCATGCTGCATCCTGGGAACACAGGTTAACAGCAACCTCTCTTTTGACCACCACATTGTCACTGTGGTCAGAAAGTCCTTCTATGTGGCACATCTCATTACTAAGAGTTTCGCATTCAGGAAGTAAGAGGTCATTGACTCACTCTACTCTCCCCTCATTAGGCCAATCATTGGGTATAATGCCCCATTTGGCATGTACCTCACTAGACACCTGCAACAACTGGAAAAGCCACAAAAGTACCTCACAAAGAGGACCTTAGCCCTAAACATTTGTCTCATATGGGCAGACTCAAACAACTCCATCTATTCTCTGTCTCATATTGCCTACTTAGAGGCGATTGCAGCTTGACTTACAAAGCCATGTGTGACTCAGCTCTGTTAGAAATCCTGCATCTAAAGAAATCCCAATCCCTCCACACCACATGCTCCAGAGACCTCATCCTCATTACCTCAATCAACAGAAGATGCAGTAGGGACAGGTTGATAACCCAGAGCCTGCCCATGCTATGGAATAGACTTCCCATACATGTCAAGCAGAGCACCTCACTGGCCCTCTTCAAGAGAAATCTAGATGAGTGGATTGGAAATAGGAAATTCACCCTGGGGATCACTCCCATGGCTCTACTCGACAGAGGCACTAGGAACTAAGGATGGGTGGCATGATGCCAGGGTAATCATATGGGCTAGGCTTGTAAAAGATCCAGGCCCATTAGCCTAGTACACACCTATGTTTCTCTCTGTACACACACACACACACACACACACACACACACACACACACACATATATATATATATATATATATATATATATATATATATACACCCCACTCCCAGCCCCCATTAAGGAAACTACCATAAAGAATGCCTCCAAAGCCAACTTCATGCTACGTGAGACTGAAGTGGCTAATTTCATGACACCCATGCAGACGGTAAATAGAAGTACGACTGCTGAATATTACACCAATGCACTGTATGAACACATACACAAGTGCATGGATCATACCATCCCAAATAGAACCAAGATGCTCTCCTCCAAATAAAGAAACCAATCTGGTGGTCAGCTGCCATTAAGGAACTGTACAACAGGAGGATGAGACTGTTGAAATACTAGAATAAACCTCCATGATTGTAAGAACTCCATTATCCTCAGTAAGAAGCTGAGATCCTTCATAAAATCCACCAAAGCTGGGTACAAAAACAAGATTGCAACGGATTCTAAAGACATTCACAAAGCATTCTATAGCTATGTCAAGAATCTCAATGGCAACACTCAGATCTGCCCAGTTACAGCACAATAGCAGTAAATATACAGAACCAACTGATATTGCCAACATCCTGGCAGATAGGTTCAGTGCTAGCTTCACCCTCCCTCTCACCAACTAAAGGGCCCATCTCCATGACAGAAGAATGCAAAGCCCCTGTAATCATGGCCACACAGGTAAAAAAAACATCCTCCAAAGCCAAGAATACAGCATCCATGGGACCAGACAACATTTTATTTATTTTATTTTACTTTACATTTGTTAACCGGGAAAGTCCGACTGGATACAGGTCCATTTTCAGCAGAGGCCCGGGGAGAAAAACTGCACATGTACATAGATACAGAATACAGTTTTTATACAATTACATATAGATACATGTCCCAGATTTGTTGGAATACATACATAAAAACTTTACAACTATTAATTCTCATATTAGAACATTTTTTTCTCAAATAACTTTTTATTGAATTTTACAAAAAAAGACAATGAAACAATATGGCATGACAATACAATCAAGAAAAAAAAGAATTAAGTACAAAGTGAAACAGGTAAGTCGTGAATATATATATTTATACTGTAGTCCTCTTATATAATATAAGCTGTAACAAAAAAGGGGGGGACAAAAAGGGGAAACTATGTACAAGATTATCAAACATACATGTATATACATATATATATATATATATATATATATATATATATATATATATATATATATATATATATATATATATATATATATATATATATATATATATATATCTACAAGAAAAGATTACCCAAAGGTTATATAGAAGGTGCTACTGTGATTTCTATGGAAAGGAACCAAGTAATGCTGTAATAGAAACATAATCATACAGGGAGGTAGATCAAAACGGCCAGATCATACACTTTCTAGTCACCTTGAAAATTTTCATATTAGAACATAAACAGTTTTAGTAGTACAAAGCTGAGCAAGGCACAAACCACAGAACTAACTGGTACCCCACTTAAGTACCATGTTCAATCATAGCCTCACTTCAGGCTTTGTGCCTACTGAATAGCACACAGCGATGGTTATCCCACTCCACAAGGGGGGAGCCACCACAGATGGTGGGAACCACTGCTCCATCAGCCTGAGAAGCCTGATCTGCAATGTCATGGAGTGTATCAGCATGGAACTAATAAACAATGACATAGGTAACCACCAAACTGTTAACCCCACCCAGTTTGTATTTGTGAAAGGTACAGCACATCTCCTAAACCTGATTAGCTTCTTTGAAGGACAAGGCCATGGTGGTTCACACAGCCTACCTAGACCTTGCCAAGGCCTTCAACAGCATCACCCACTCTGGAATTACAGATAAACTCACTAAACTAGGCATACATACCAATGTCACGAGATGGGTTGCCACCTGGCTTACAAACAGAATCCACACTGTGAAAGTGGCAGACTCCAAATCTGACTACACACGAGTGACAAGTGGAGTACAACATGGTTCAGTCCTAGGTCCTCTCCTGTTTGGCATCTACTTCTCTGAAGTTCAGGCTAACAAAGAAGGTCTATGGCTAACAACGTTCACAAACAACTGCAGACTGGGAGCCATTATTGAATCCTTTAAAGATTTGGACATTCAGTAAAATGGCCTCACTGACAAAGATGTCTGGTGTCAAAGCCATGGCTTCAAACTTACACCCAGAAATGCATTTCCATCCCCTTTGGGTAAAACTCTGCGCCTGTGAACTACCACATAGCAGTACACTTAACACTGAAAGTGTGATAAGAGACCTAGGGACACAGGTGGATAGTAGTCTCTCCTTTGATAACCACATTGCCACATTACTTATGAAATCCTTCTATGTGGCACATCACATCACAACAGGTGTCTCATCCAGAACAGAGGAGAGCATTGTTCCCTCTACTCATCCCACATTAGACCTATTATACGGTACAATGGCCTGTTTGGTATATACCTCACAAGACATCCACAACAACTGGAAAGTCCACAGAATTACCTCACAAAGAGGATCACTGGCCTCAAACAGATGTCCTATGCAAACTGACTCAAAATACACCAGCTTTAATACATTGCATATCGCCTACTCAGAGCCGATCTCTGCCTAAAATACACAGCCATGTCAAACCCAGAGCTGTTGGACATGCTACAGGTAAAGAAATCCCAGTCCATGCAAAACACATGCTCGAGGGAGCTAAACCTTGTCACCACAATAGACAGAACATGCTGGAGGGAAAGATTCCTGTCCATAACACTTCCCATACTCTGGAACAAACTACCCATGTATGTGAAACACGACTCCTCATTAGCCCTCTTTAAGATAAATAGTGACATTTGGATGGTAAATAGGAAACCCACCCAGTGATTCACCTCTGTGTGTCTGCTCAACAGGGGCACATTATTTGTCTTGTGAGCTGAAAGCCAGGGAATCTTGTTGGCTAGGCTTATATAGGCCCAAGGGCAATAACCTATTATCTGCCTATGAACCTATGCACCTATATATATATATATATATATATATATATATATATATATATATATATATATCTAGATGTGTGTGTGTGTGTGTGTGTGTGTGTGTGTGTGTGTGTGTGTGTGTGTGTGTGTGTGTGTGTGTGTGTGTGTGTGTGTGTGTGCAGACATACCTCAGAATCATACATATCAACCCCTTAGTGCAAGACTAATGAACAAAGGCTGTACAAAGGGTGTCAAATAGGCCACATATATGGACATACTCAGAATATTGTTGTCATAATTGAATTGTACAGCAACAGGGATTGTATCAGCAGAACTGCCGGAATGATATGGGGATAGGAATTGACATATATGACAGTCTTCACTGACATAAATCCTTGCATCATAACAGTGTTACCCAGAGAAATGCAAATAAACTGTGGAACATAAACAAAGTATGGGCCAAACACCTGGACAGTCTTCAAACAACCTGACAGCGGAGAGGTATGCTGTCATCCCTGTAGTGCAATGAAACTGGAACAAGCCAGACAAAGCGGGGGGACAAAGGCATGACAATAGAGACATATACTAATGATGTGAGTAGATAATCTGAGAAGGTTGTTGTAGCAACACCATTCCTGCTAACATATATTGACAAAAATATCACCGTAGTGCATTTTAGAGTGACTGTCTGGAAGCCAAACAAAAGCACCACCTTAACAGATACAAGCATACACAATCTGAGGGTTATGCTACTGTGCTGTGGCGATTCTACGCATTACTACTGAAGGCATTATGGTTGTCTTCACTATCTGCTGCAATCATGTTTTCATAGCTACCTTTACAGGTGTTCATGAGATCTCAACCTTTGGTTGAGGCTGATAAGGGTGTATTCCCAGACTTGAGACTTCACCTTATTCCGTATGAAGTTCCTCCTTCTGTTGTAGGGTTTCTTTATGGCAGGGGACCACCAGATTTGCTTCCTGTAGCATCTTGGTTGTATTGCATATGGTGAGATCTAAGCATTTGTGTGTGTGTTCGTACAGTGCATTTGTGTAAGATTATGCGGTCATGCAACTAGTCTCCATCTGCATGGGTTACATGCAGTTACCCACCTCTGTTTGTATGTGCCCAAAGTTAGCTTTGGAGAAGATTTCATGGTGGTTACATTTGTGGGGTGGTGGGAGGGATGTGGATTTCCAATGTGATTAGTTTGCATTAGTAACTAACCAGGGAAGAGTTGACTATTGGTGTAGAGCAACATTTGCCCATGTTAGTAATGACCAGGCCAAGGATGTGGATACCTCTAGTGGGAGTAAGAACGAGCATGTCCAGGGCATTGGAATCAATGAATCCCGGAAAGCATTGGCCAAGTGTATTGGCACACGAGTAGCTTTTCCAGTTAATGGTGGGGTAGTTGATGTCGGTCAGTATGAGAGTATTAGGTTGGAACCTAATATTCCCCAGGGTGCTTAGGAATGGGGAGTGTGAGTCTTGGGCCATGTTTGTGGACCTACAGCAGGCTATGACCTGCATTGCTGTCTGGAGGTGTGAGCATCTGTTATGAATATTGAAACACTACCACCCTTGCAGCTGCAGTCCAACTTCAGGGCCACACAGGTGTGGAATGAGTGATAGCCTGGTAGTGCAGGTGTGCTTCCTGCCGCCTTGAACCAGTTCCCTGTTACAGCACAAATGTTGATGTTCTCCAGTTTAAGGATTGCTTTGAGTGCATTTTTAAATGTAGACCTCTAGTGTTGAGCAGCATGATCCTCCAATTACATTGGTTTGTAGCTGTTACAGTGGTAATGTGGTCTTTGGAACACTGCCTAAAAAAGCCACTATAGGGGTAGCAAGTGCCTTGGCCAGTATCTGGAAGCCCAGGGATGACAGATGCAGGACATCTGTGGCAAAGGATCATGGTCTGTCAAACATATCATCCCAGGTGCACAGATAGTGGAACCCCTTAATATGATACCAGAGATGTAGCCAATTGTTGAGATCAATTGTTTTCAGCTTGTACTGTGGTATCAGTCTGGGTGATGGTATGATGCTGCTAAGGGCTAGGGTCATACCTGTCTGGGCTACATAGTCAGTGGGCTCCTCCATATCCGTTTCCATATAGTTCAGGGAGGTATGTCTCAGGACATTCATACCCACATGTACAATGACAGAGTCATATGTGTACCTCTTGTTGGGGGACCGCAGTGTGTGTGTTATGTGGCGGATTCTGGTGCCAACAGCCAGCTGACTGTCACTTTCTCCTTTTACGACCTAGTGAATGGGACATCACTGTTCCTCACTATCAAGTTAACTATGCCTATTGTTTTGGCCATACTGTTTTGCCTTAGGCACTTTGGTTGAGTGGCACACTGCTTAGAAGACATATGTGTCTTGTGATTAGTGTTGGTTGATGGTGGTGGAGTGCATGTCCACCTTGGAGGTCTCTGCTGTTCGTGCAGTTTTTCATTGAGAGCCTCCACAAAGGTGGGTGTGTGGTTTGTGTTTTTATATGAAGGCAATGCTGGTGTGTGTTCTGGAGGGCTATGTGTTCCATGGAGTGTGGTGCAAGTGTTGACCTTGACCAAATATTCTGGTCTTGGCTGGGGAGTGTGTGTGGCTTCCAATTTAGATGTATAGGTGCATCTCTTGCAAGTCTGAGTGTAGATAAGTAAGAGGTAAGGGTTGTCAGTGTACATGAGGCAGTTGTGACATTGCCTCAACATGTCCAAGTTCAGCAGATTAATAAGTGAAAGCACAGGGAACTGACCTATAGACATGCCTAGAGGAGTGGCCATTAATAATAATTACTGGAGCTGTTTCCTCATAGAATGCTTAGTGCTGTTAGCACGTTTGTGTGGTAAAATACTTGCTATAAGACATCTGGTAAAGAGCTAAAGTAATACACTATTGAAAGTGCAGGAGAGAAGAGAACTAGCATATCTAAGTGACACATTGAAGAGCAGACTTGGGCAACACTCAGAAGCTAAACATACAGTCCTGGATACATCAATTCTGTATCTGGACTAGACTAGTTACAGGAAAGGTAACTAATCAGTATTATTTTAATAGCCAAATGTCTGGTATATTATATGTGTCTCCATGTAGTGTAGCTGGTGTACAATGGATGTGTGAGTGCATATCACATGTCCAACCACCCATGTATACACATGCCCCATACAGTATACTCACACCCCTTGCTACTGTAATGACAGCACATATATATGCATGTTATGCAAAGGAAATAATATACACCTGACCTGCAACAAAATATACAGCCCTTGAGCACAGGAGCCTGTACACAATAGTCAAAGCATATAACCACTAAGCCATCTGAGATGTACTATTTTATGATGTTCTCAACCATAGCATGTAGTGCAGTCAGTTTATCATAGGGAAGGAAGACTGTGGAATCAATACTGATTTAGTTGTCAGTAACTTGCAGCACTGTCAGAGCCAAGAGCACCTTAGTACAATTCTGGACCATGCCAGATGAAGTGGGGGGACCAGTCTATGGACATACAAACACATTGGTAATGATACACAGGGACCCATGCCTCTGACATCTGCTGCCCCTCTACACAGTACAACTAATAAGTACACAGTACACTGTTACATAATCAGGATACACCATACACAATGGCCAGACATACACTGACCTCTTAGCAATATAACTAAAATGACTGAGGATAGTAAAACAACAGACAACCAGCCATCAATACACACAAATGTTTTAATGTGTTTTGCTGTCAAGTATTACAACATTACAAAACATAATTGCCTGAAATACAGGAAGCAAGTGACATTTAATTACATATGTTCTTAAACAGCCTCCAATTATATTCCTCAGTTAACCCCCTGGGGATACAGTATCAGATGATACAATGTAAATAGATTCTTCACATAACAAAGATTTTAAGTGTTTGAAGAAACTGGGAAACAGACCTTTTCCAAAAAAGTACATTGTAACCCACTACATTCCCATGGAGAAATGTATGAAATGTAACAACTATAGAATGTTTGTCCATGTAATAACTAATATTTCTCACATGTTCTAACAGACTGATTTTAAGCCATGTCCTACTATTCCGCAGACCCACCTCTTGACTGTACAAGTTTCTACATGCTGTCCAGCCTTTGCACTCATATGTATGGCTCCTACCTCCCTTAGTGTGTCTTATTCCACAACATCACTGTGATGATAGCAGGAATGTCAGCACTAAATACTGATAGACCATACCTATCAACCTTCTACTGCATGACAACTGGACAAAGCCTGTCATATCAGCGGAGGTCAGAGGTTCAAACACAGAGGCATATTTGATATATTGCTGTTATATGCTGAGAAAGTTACTGGTGTTACATCTCTATTCTGAGGGATATGAAGTCAGAAACACATATGGATGTTGCCATTTCCTGGCAGCAATGACCGGAGTATGCCACTGATGTGCCAAGGACAACATCTCTCTGGGTAATACACAAAACATAGCAGGCAAATCTCTGGCCATTATGTGGATAGCCCCACAGTTCAGAGCTATGCAGACACACAACTTTGTCAGACTGACATCCATGCAGAAGGAGCATGTACACACAAAGCCTGTAAAACTATCAGCATTCACACCATATAACAGCAATACTCACATTTGGTCCCTAAGTCTGTAACCTTCTCCACCATTTAGTTGGCCTGTCTCCAAAATTCTTGTTGTAAGAGTTATTCCCACCTGCTGTGTGTAACACTCAGTAGCCATACACCTCCAGGATGTGTTCCTCACAGCCAACGCAAAGGGACAATGCCCACATTAAGTACTCAATTATAGGAGTGTGTTGCCATGACATTGGCTATTGGAGAAACTACCCAGCTGCTCTACATGCAATTAGCAAGTGGGGAGCACCAGTTCGTGCACACACCATCACCTGGTCAAGAGCATTACCTACAAAGGGCATGCAGATGCCTATTCCAAACTTATGTCTACCAGTGCTCCACATTGGGAAACAGAAAGACATGCAGCAACCTGCTGATACAACCTAGTGCAGTGTTAAACAATAAAAAGGTATACGAAACAAGTCAGCATATAAGTGACTGTAGTATGTGTTTTCTAATAATGGGAAATAAGATTTTGACAGATTTATGTCTGAGCGAGACTTGCTGTAGTGATGACCTGCTAAACAGCACCTATGGCCATAGCATCTGCCTCTCTCTGCTGTGACATAGAATACAGCTCAGGACCCAAACTCACCCTGGGAAAGGACAGCTCACACATGACAAACACTGGGTTTTCTGTCAAACACTACTGACTGTGCCACTGCTAGGCCAACTACACGGATATTGTACATATCCATATACTACCTGTGAATATGAGTATGATACACAAGTTTGACGTGTAAATCTAAGAAAACTATATAGTGTGTATACACCTTCCATAGCCAGAGAACTGGCAGATTCCACACATGTGGATAGACAGGGGTGCTCATAGGTGGACTGCTGCCCATCATGACCCTGCCACAAGTGCCACAGCAGGTGTCACCAGACACATGTTTTGGACTGTCATGAAGGCACAGGCATGTGTCAAATCTAACACTGGACATATTCACAGGGTCACAAATGAAGCTCTCCATGCTATGTGTGGCAACATCCTTGATCTTGGAGATGCCCACCATTATTATGCTGAGGTCAGAGATAGACAGTTGGGTGAGATAGTGGCAATCATCAACTGTGGGATGTCTGTGCCACAGCATGTTGTGGGAGTTAGGCATCAGCCACTTGGATGTAGGACAGCACGTGCTGGGAGTACAATGGTGTAAAACTGAAAACTATGGCCAGATTTGTCACTCAAACACACACAGTCAGAATACTGATCTCACGCACACAAACATACACACTTGGCACAACTGAGATTAGAACCACTACCTATCTAGGTCTTGCTATTCAAGTGCTCTGCATTTATTGCACACACCATGAAGAAAGTAGGGTGAAGTGTGTCCCACAGTCGCTCTAAGGAGAACAACATCCACTGGCCTTGAACAGTATGGCAAAGGGAGATGTCCTGGGTGAGAATGGCCAGGAAATACTATCACCTACAGAAATATACACAATGACCAACACAGATATAGCCATACACACATTTGCCACACCTGCGGTTAGTAGCCCTGCCTATCTCGTCATTCAGTCCATACTGTTACAGAGTGTTGGCACACAGCACATGCCTTATTGGGCTGAAGAGTGTCATCGGTTACCTGTATGGTCAATGGTGACAGCGGTACTCATACAGTGGACCTTGGGACATATACTGGGGGTACCATGGTGTAAACATATTACACCCAGCACCCCACCCACATTGCATATAGTACTCACTCATACCCATGATAATGCTATGACAAACCCACAATCACACATTTACCAGGAATGAAATTCAAACCTTTGCCTGCATATGTAATTATTGCTATTACACTAAAATGCATTTTTCGCATGTGCCACAGAGCTAGTAGGGTGAAGATTGTCCCATGGCTCTCCTCAGGTGAGCAACATCACTATCCCTTGTAATGTATGGCACTGTGCAGTGTATTTGGAGAATGGGGCCACAGAATGCTGTCGCCTACAAATATGCACACTCACACACACTTGCAAATGCACACACACACACACACACACACACACACACACACACACACACACACACACACACACACACACACACACACACACACACACACACACACACACACACACACACACACACACACACACACACACACACACACACACACACACACACACACACACACACACACACACACACACACACACACACACACACACACACACATATGCCAGGACTCAGAGGGTAAACCACACCTGTCTACTCATTGGTAGAACAGTGTTATGCTGGTACTGCAAGCTCAAGTTAGACCATAAGGTGAAGGGTGTCACAAGGTACCTTTACTGTGCAGTACAGCAGCAGCCCTTTCTAAGTATAGCACTGGGGGGTTGTAGTGGGTGAGAAGGTCCTCAAAGTATTTTCAACTACAGGTTTATAAACTCACAAACACTGTTATACTCAGTAATGCACACAGACACATTTGACAGTACTGAGGTCCATTGTTGCAGGTGTCCCTGGGTGTACCAGGCTAATGTCCATGGAGATATGAGAAGAGTAGGGCATGTGAGTACACTGGTATCATGGTACCTGACATTTGTCAGCATGCCATCTAAAAACTACTGCCACTTGAGTGATCCCCAGGGTGACAGTTATATTGACCATCCATTCATCTGAATTTCTCTTGAACAGGGCCAGCAAGGTGCTTTGATTGACATGCATGCAACATATATCGCATAATGTGGCCAGTGTCTGGGTTATGGACCTATCCCCAAGCATGTTCTGTTGAATGTGGTAATGCAGTTGAGGTATCCATGGTATGTGGTGCATACAGATTGTGGTTTCCTAGCTGTGGCATTTGTAACACAGCTGAGCAGACATGGCATTGTCAGTCAAGCAGGGATTGCCTGTAAATAGTCAAGATGTGACCGGGAACACTCTGAGGTTTTGGGCTCTTTCCATATCAGACAGTTGTTTCATGCCTAGGGTCAAACATGTCAAGTACACTTGCAGCCTACCCAGTTGTTGAAGGTGTCTACTGAGTTACATGGCAAATGGGCCACTGGACCTGCTGATTGGCCTAATGAGCGGGGAGTAGAGGGAGACATTGACCTCTTCATTCCTGGATGACACACCCTTAGTTATGCAATGTGCCACATGGAAGGACTTTCTGTCCACATTGGCAGTGTGATGGTCAGAAGAGAGGCTACTGTCAAGCTGTATTCACAGACCTCCTATAAGGACATCGGTCTCCACTGGACTACCACCAATGTGGTCATTTGTGGACAACACATTGATTCAACAGGGGATTGGGACACATTTCTTGACATTGAGACTAAGGCCAGTGTTCTGACAACAGGTGGAGGTGTCACTGGCAACTTTATGCAGGATGTTAACATAATGTGGGGATGTAAACAGACCCCCCCCCAATTAGCAATTGTCTGCAAACATTAACCACAGTTCATTCCTGTTGGGCTGGATATCAGAGCCACACAACACACAAGACTGGACACAGGACAAGAACCTGTGGTACTCCACACATGACTGTTTGGCAGTCTGACACCACTCATGACTGTTTTGCAGTCTGACATGTACTCCACTGCTTTCACACTGTGAGATCCATCTGTGAGCTTGTTTGCAGACAACTTAGTGACATAGGGATTCATGAATAGATGAGTGTGTTTGCCTATGATTCCTGAGTGTGGAAATATATCACAGGACTACAAGAGTCACATATCTTGTTTTGGACTCCATATTGTTCTATAGTAATATCACATGACAAACAGATTATAGGACTGAAGAGTGTCCACAGCTACCACAAAAGTGGCCCCTGTACAGTGGACATTTGGTAGTTTGCTGGGTGGACCACACAAAAGTGTAGCAAAACCCACCCCCCAATGGATATGGATCACAATCTCAATGACCCAACCACAGACAGAGACACACACACTTGCCAGAACCGAGCTTCAAACCCCTACCTAACTAGTTTACTGTACTATAGTATTATGTATTCATCAGACAGCCACAAAGCTTACATATTTGAGAGCTGTCCAAAGGTATCTTTAACAGTGTAACAGTGAGTGACATCAGCAGCAGTGATAAAGGGGAAAGGGAAGTGTAGTAAGTGCCAATGGGCTCAAAATCATATCTCTACAACTACAGACACCCTCACACAAACAAACACACTTTTACATTTGCCAGGACTGAGATTAGAACTCCTATCTAACTAGTTTACTGCACTATAGTATTACACATTTATCAGATGCACCACAAAGCTTACATATTTAAGAGCTGTCCAAAGGTATTCTTAACGGTGAGTGACATCATCAGCAGTGATAACAGAGGGCAATGTAAAAAGGAGTGAGTGGGAATGGCCTCAAAATCATTCACCTACAAACAAACACACAGACACACCTTTCCATTTGACAGGACTGTGATTAGGATTGCTACATAAATAGTTATTGGTACTCTACTATTATACAGTTATCAGAAGCACAACAGAGCCTATAGGGCTGAGGGCTAACAAAAGGAATTTGTACAGTGACTGACTGCAGCACATGTTCTGATATTAGGTAATGGGATGTGTACTGGGTGGGGATGGAGTAAAACAGCAATTTCTTCCCACACACACACAGTTGCCAGGACTGAGATTCCAAACCCTACCTATCTACATATTTACTTTAGTAAGTTAGGGATTTATTGCATGCACTATTGAGCTTACAGATCTGAGGCTTGTCCGTAGGTACATCTAAGGTGACATACATCAGCAGATAGTGTAGAGTGGAACTATGGGATGTGTACTGGGTGGGAAAGGCTTCATAATGGTACTGTCTCTCTCACTGTCTGTGTCTCTCTTCCCCATGTGTATGTGTGTGCATGTTTGAATTATTGCTGTATGTTGGCCTTAGATCCGTGTGCATATCACTTACCACATATCTGCCACCTACAGCTGGCTGTGAGTTTTCCTGTCCAATGTGTGTGTGTGTGTGTGTGTGTGTGTGTGTGTGTGTGTGTGTGTGTGTGTGTGTGTGTGTGTGTGTGTGTGTGTGTGTGTGTGTGTGTGTGTGTGTGTGTGTGTGTGTGTGTGTGTGTGAAGACCAAACAGTTAACATTTTGGTGTGTGTGCACAGACATCTGCAGATAACAGATATCTATGGTCCACTGTGTTGTCAGACATGAGCTTTATTTTAAGTGTAGGAGCATGCCCAGTATGACCTTATATATTGAGTGTAGGGATTCATTCCAGGGAGAGTTGTACTCCGGTCCATGGTTTTGTGTGCTACAGCTACACCTAGCAAGCTATTTTTGCAGGGTATCTGTAGATAGGTTGCCAATATGGAGACGCAATTGGTCCAAACATGGGCGATAACTGTGTGTAACTACGTTTCCTATTAGTGTCTGTGTTGCTTGTGTAACATGTTCTGTTTTAGCATAGACTGTTGGACATATGTACTGTTTTACAGTGTAATGTATTGTGTAATCTGCTACTGATTGTTTGCTCACAGTTGTTTACCAGGAAAATACAAGAGCAATGCAGCAGAGATCAATATTGTGGGGCGAAGACTAGACATTATGGCACAATCCTACCATTGTGGAGGGGTGGCTACAGACAACTGGGTGATGGTTCTGTGGAAATGGTCAAGCACCTTGGTGCAAATCTGGCTGGGGATCCCCTTCTTGTACATTTCTCAACTTAAATAAATGGCCATATCCTGCTGTGGGCATACCACTCAGCTGTACAAATTTGGCCAGGTTATCCAAAGTCAGGACTCATATATCTGGTGGATTTCCCTTCACATTGTGGTTTACAAGCAGGTTTGTGGTTATGCATTCATGGATTGACAGTCAGGGGGAAGTATGAGCAGACATTTGAGTTTCAGACTTCATACACTCCATGATATCCATGCATTTATGCCCCCCTCTGTAATTCTATCCTTTTCCCAACAGTATGGTAGCAATATCTCAGACGTATTTCTATAGTTTGATGTTTATCACAACAGTATTTATGTCGTGGTCCACAATTCTTGCACTAGAACATGGAGATGCATGCTACTGGCATTTGTCAGCATGGCCTTGCATTTGTTTTCTGCTTAATGTGTTATGTTTTTAGTTAGGACGCTATGACATTCCGTATGATGGCACTATGGGTGAAGCATATGATGGCAGTATGCGTGCGCCCTGGGCATTTGCCAGAGGCCTGTAGGCCATATGAGAGTGATGCAGGCCACTGCATTTTGTCACTCATACTTTACCAGGCTTGCTAGATCGTGATTGCACAGTTATGCAAACAAAAACACACACTAACTGAAAGACATTAGCAGCAATAAGAAATCAGTTGCTATTAGCAACCAAGACCATGTGCATCACCTTGAAACTAAATGCTGCAGCAATGGCAAAAACATGGAAATTGTAAAGCAGTAACAAATGCAAAAAACATAATAAAGCAGTAAACAGACTGAGTTTCACAGCAAAGTGCACACGTGCATCCACAGCAATTTCGTTGGCCAAGATGACCCAGGCAAACTTTCAAAGTTTTAGGATGCACGTGTGAACTTATTTAACATAGTCAATGGTTTCTAGACAGGAGAAATTCAGCTCCCACATTTATGTTTGGAATTTGACAATTGCTATAAAATAAGTATCTGGCTCACCTATTAAGAAGGCCATGAGATAAGCTGATGCAGAGAGACTCACGCAATAGGTTCCTATTGTAAAATACAGTGTGCTGTAAACAACAACAGAAAAAGAACTTCTCTACCTCCTGCAACTGTATTTGAGCACTTGAAGGCTGGGGGAAGGACAAGGCAGCTGTGGCATCACAGAATGGGTGGGTTTCATTGTTTTACTCAGAACCAGAGGTCGGCCGTGGTGAGGTCACTTTGGGGGAGGGAACTGTTAAAAAAAAAAAAATACCTGCACTGCCTGGCCGCAATTATGTCAGTAACTGTGTGACTCCAGCAAGCTTTACTGAAGCATGAGACAATCAGTTTGAAAGTGAAACCATCCCAGTACACTAAGGTAGGCTTCTGTTATAGAAGTAAGGAGAATTAGAAATATTGCAAATGCTGCATTGTTGTTCGTTTAGAGAGGAAGCTGTAAATAGGGACCAAAAGGACAGAGAAGCTGAGAATGCATTTTAAAAACCCATTGTACTCCTTTAAGAAAGGTCACTCAAAACAGCAAGTTGATCAAATAGAGAGCTACTACCCTACTTTCTATGTAGATGGTGTATCAGTGGTCGGTGAAAAGGTTAATGCAGTAGATTTGTTGGCAAACAATGAAGTATTTTGTACTATCATGTTCAATTGTAAACCCAGAGAGCTCAAAGTTGACACTGGTTCAAAGTGTAATGTAATGTCAGCAGAAACATTTGCTAAAGTGAGGGCTGGTGGGCAACTTAATTTGGTCAATTGTGCAAAGCTAGTTGCTCATGGAGGTGAAGAGATTCAAAATGAAGGCTCAGTGATGCTTTTATGCTATTCGGCTGGGAACAGTTACAGTCTACAATTGTATGTAGTCTGAAGACCCATGCAGTCATTATTAGGTCTCAGAGACAGTTTGAGAATGAAACTGCTTTCTTTTACCAAAGAATTACATCATGTAAGCATGTGTCCCAGTTCTAGCTTCAGTGATACTACTTTCTCAGAGTATGCTGATGTGTTCAATGACAGGCTAGGCAAACTTCCAGTTGTGTACTCTATGAAAGTAGACCCAGAGGTCAGACCAGTAGTCAGAGCAGCAAGGAGAGTTCCAATAGCTATGCAGGGCAAAGTCAAGGTCCAGTTAGACAAAACTGTGCAGCAAGGTGTGATTTGTCCAGTTACAGAACCAACTGAGTGGGTATCATCCATGGTAGCTGCTCATAAGAAAAATTCAGATGAAATGAGAACATGCATTGACCCAAGAGATTTGAACAAGGCATTAAAAAGACTTCATCATCCTATGCATATAGTCAAGGAGATTGCAACCCTCATGCCAAATGCCACTGTTTTTTCTGTCTTAGATGCAAAGAGTTAATTTTGGCAAGATGTCAAATCTTCACTACTGACTACATTCATTACCCGATTTGGTAGATACGGATTCCTCAGGATGCCTTTTGGAATAAATTCTACCAGTGAAGTCTTTCAGCATGCAATGGAGCAAACTTTTTCAGGCTACCCATGTGCAATAATAGTTGATGATTTACTGGTAGGAGGTAATGCTGAAGCAGAGCATGACAGAAACCTCAGAAAAGTTCTGGACAGAGCATATGAAGTGAATTTAAAGCTCAATCCTCTGAAGTGCAAATTCAGACTAGCAGAAGTTACTTATGTAGGTAATTTATTTACCAGTATAGGCTTATGACAAGATCCTTCCAAACAAACAGCCATTCTTGAGATGCCAGCTTCAGACAATGTCCAAGCTCTACAGCGTTTTCTTGGTATGTTTGACTAGTTGGGCAAATTTTATCCCTGACTTTAGTGAGTTATCAGCTCCTTTAAGAGAGCTGACATGCAAAAATATTCCATGGTCATGGTTAGAACAACACCAGAGAGCATTTGAGAACCTCAAACAGCAAATTGCTAACCCACCTACATTAAGATATTATGATGTCCACACACCAGTAGTTCTTTCCTGTGATGCTTCAAAGTTCGGTCTTGGCACAGTTATTCTTCAAGAGGGCAGACCTGTTGCCTGTGCATCTAGAATTCTTACCCAAACTGAGATGCAGTATGTTCAAACTAAGAAGGAACTTTTGGCAATTGTGTTTGCATGTTTGAAGTTCCATGACTGTATTTATGTCCAAGCTATCAAGACAGAAACTGGCCATCAACCTCTAGTTACTATTTTAAAGAAGCCTATGTATTCCACTCCAGCAAGACTACAAAGAATGATGCTCAAATTGCAAAAGTACAATTTCAAAATGATATATACGAAAAGTAAACTCCTTTATCTGGTTGATACCTGATCCAGATTGCCCAGAAATATTACAGAACAGTTTGATGCAGAGAATTTTGATTTTGATGTCATGCAAGTGCATAATTTTTCTATGAGACTTGATGAGTTGAGAGATCATACAAATACTGATTCAATTTTGCAAAAGCTCAGTCACTTCATCAATGTAGGATGGCCATCAAAGCAATCTTGTGTATTGCTAGAAGTACAACCTTACTTTCCATACAGAGATTAGATGGTGATGGAAAATGGAATAATTTTCAAAGGTCCAAAAGCTGTTATTCCTACTTCCTTATAGTGTGAATACATTCAGATTCTACATCGTGGCCACCCAGGTTCCAATTCTACCAGAAGAAGGGCGAGAGGACTGGTATTTTGGCCTTCTCTAGCAAAAGACATTAAAAGTGCTTTCTTCTTCTTCAGTGTGCAACAGTACTAAGCTGCATTTGCAAAAAGAGCCACTTCAGCTAAGCCATATTCCTGAACTACCTTAGTCAACAGTAGCAATTGACATATTTGAGTGAAACAGTCAGCATTACTTAGTGTTGGCAGACTCTTATTTGAACTGGTTTGAGATCGATTAACTACCTAACCTAACGTCCAGTGCTGTTATTACTAAGATAAAATGTCATTTCTCAGTCCATGGAAGTCCACACAAGGTTATTTCTGGCAATGGTTCTCAGTTTACCTGTCAATTGTTTCAAAGATTTGCTAAAGAGTGGTACTTTATCCATGTTACTAGTAGTCCGGAATACCCACAGTCAAACGGCCTTGCTGAACACGCAGTACAGAGTGCAAAGCAATTACTGGAGAGTTCAAAGCATGATAATACCAATATCTTCTTGAATTTACTCATTCTCAGAAATATACCTCATGACAATCTACTTGGCTCGTCTGTTCAGAGAATTTTATCTAGGCAAAGAAGAACAACCTTGCCTATCAGTTCTAGTTTGTTGGTGCCTAATGTTAAAAACAACAGAGTAATCAAAGCCCAATTTTTTAAGAAACATTCTTCTCAGAAGTCCAACTATGATAAAATGAGCAGGTTCTTTGTATGTTAAAAGAAGGAGAGACAGTAAGGATGCAAATGGCGAAAGGCTTTGATCGAATTGGTCAAGTGGGAGGTATATGTACCAAGCCAATATCCTTCTTAGTGGAATCTGAGGGTATAGAGTACAGGGGAAACCACAGACATCTTCTTCCTGTATTAGAAGTGATACTGCAGCATCATACTTGTGATACAGACTCTAGATCCCAGAGCAACCCTGACAATGTTTGTACCGAAGAACATGTCTCAGTATCCATTCCCATTCCTGATGCTGTCCCAGATGTCCCCAAAGTTGAACATTCCTTAAAGACAATCCTTATTGCTAGATCCAATTCTGATTTTGATGTTACACATTCAGGTCTTATTTCCAGACTTAGTGTAAAATATACAGCGACTTGGATATTATTGTTTTATATGTGTCGAATTTTATATGATTGCATGTCAGATAACTAGTTCTGTACAATTGCATGTCAAAAGATCATTTCTGTAAATTGCATGTCATTGACGACTATCATTCATATAAGGACTATTTCTCAAAGAGGAAGGATGTAGATCAGAGCATATGCATGTACTTTTAAGAAGCATTTCCAGATGTAGCACATACATATAATTAGTGAGCACGTGCAGGCAGCTGTGCCATTTTGAGAGAACAGGCGGAATGTTAAAATGTATGAGTGCAGTAGTCAGTCTGCTTATAAATTTATTTAAGGTTAAGTTACAAAGCCTTATTTCTGATGTGCTTGTGTGTAATAAAGCTGCTTGAGCAGAACCCATGAATGTTCATCTGTTCTATCCTGACCAGATGAGCGACAGCTCCCGGAAAGCAACAAAGTATAAAGACTTCTCATCTTCTCTTTGTTGATCATTTAAAACTGTATAGCTCATCAGATGAGGGATTGAAAGCACAACTGCAAGAAGTTAAAACTTTTTTAGATAATATAAGAATGTTATTTGGTCTTGATAAATGTGCAAAAGCAACCTTTAAAGTAGGAAAGCTGCAACACCAAGAAAACATCAGTTTGGGACACGAATGTGATATAAAAGAACTTGAGCAAGAGGGAGTGTATAAATATTTGGGAACTGATGAAGGATCAGCAGTAAAACATGAACAAATGCAAATAAAAGTTAGTAAGGAATATTTTAGAAGACTTAAATTAATCCTGAAAACAGCTTTGGCATCTAGGAACAAAATTCAAGCTATAAACAAATTTGCTCTTCCTGTCCTAACGTACAGTTTTGGAGTGATTGACTGGCCCCAAAAAGTGTTGGATAGATTAGACAGGAAAACAAGAAGGTTGCTTCATGCTCATCAAATGATTTATAAAAATCAGTCCATACCAATGTTATATAATTCTCGTTCAGAAGGAGGTATGGGCCTACTTGAAATTGATTACATGTATAGATCTGCAATTGTGGGACTGTATACATATCTGCTGACCTCACAAGACCCAAACATACTGAACATTTT
The DNA here is from genome assembly GCF_019279795.1 of Protopterus annectens. NCBI lineage: Eukaryota > Metazoa > Chordata > Ceratodontiformes > Protopteridae > Protopterus > Protopterus annectens. The sequence continues at coordinate 1,099,142,389 of NC_056731.1, read as the reverse complement.
GAAACATGAGGAGAATAAATCTAAGATGACTTCCCTTCTTAGTCTAGCAGACTTAGTCAAGCGGGAATGAAAATTAAACCAGAAGTAGATAAAAATCAGGCAGCAACTGAATTTGCCAAAAACAAAAGAAAGTCTATAAGATGAAGGATGAGATGAGAAGTCAAAAAATGTGGAAAATGCATAAATATAGTTACAAGTATAGGAAACTCCTGGAAGAACTTTATGTTGATCAGGATCAAACACAGGAATGGTTAAGGAGAGGCAAATTCAAACCAAAAGATGAAAGCCAGTGGGCTACATATACACTGGTTTACAAACTCCATTGAGCATGTGGGAGAAACAGACAATTGTAGGTTTTGTAAAACAGAAGTGGAAACAGTCACACACCTTGTTGCTGTTTATGATATACTAATGACAGAAGGACTGTATACTGAGGAGCATAATAATGTGGCAAGACTGTTGCACTGGGGATTGTGCAAACATTATAATATTTAAGTAGCTGAAAAACACAGGAAACATAAGCCACAAAGCATCATAGAAAATGATGAAGTCTACATCACATGGGATCACCCTTTACCAACAGTTCAAAAGATAGATGTAAGAAAACCAGATATAGTGGTTCATGAAAAGAAGACAAAGGTAGCACTGATCATTGAAATCGCCACACCCAGTGACTACAGTATTTTCCATACAAAGAGACAAAAAGTCATAAAATATCAGGATTTGCAGGCAGAAACCAGAGCAATATGCAAGTAAGATACCCAGACAGTTCCAATAGTAGTAGGAGCAACGAGTCTTAAAAAAAGAACCTGCAATCATATTTAGATATGTTACCAGTACATGTAACTCCATATGAACTGCAGAAGAAGTCATTACTGGGCACATTGTTGGTGCAGCGAAGAGCACTTCTGGCTGACCTCAAAGATTGAAACAATACTAATTTCATGAACTTTAATCATACTTTGACTTAGGAATGGGGTCCAAATCCCATCATGGTATTAGAAACTCAAAAGATATGGAGAAATTAAAAAAGAGAAAGACCTTATCAACAAGGACATAGGAGACCTTCAAACTCTAGACCCAACCTAGTTTGGCTTTGCTAAGTGTAGATCATGCTTATTAAACATAGTAGTCTTCTTTGAGAAAGTCACCAAAGCCCTGAATGAAGGTAAGACAGTGCATACTGCCTATCTTGACCTAGCCAAGGCTTTTGACAGAATTCCCCACTCAGGTATCATAAAAAAAACTCTCCTAGCTGGGGATTAACCCTTACATCACTAGATGGGTAGCCACTGGCTCACCAACAGAACATACACTGTCAAAGTTGGTGACTCCACCTCTACCAATAGACTTATCACCAGTGGCGTACAACAAGGATCTGTGCTGGGCCCTTTACTGTTTGGAATTTATTTCTCAGGCTAAAGCAGACAGTCTTTGGATTACCAAGTTCACTGATGATTGCAAATGTAATGCAGTCACTGAGTCACTCAACAATGTTAGCATATTACAGGAGGGGCTAACACAGACAAATGAATGGTGTCAAAGCAAGGGTATAAAACTAAATACAAAAAAGTGCATTATTATCTCTTTTGGAAAAGTGGAATTCCCTGCTAATTACAATATTGGCAGCACCCCCTAAGTTCGAAACCAATGGTGCAAGATCTGGGAAAAGATAGCACTCTGAATTTCTACCACTAAGTTTCCACAGTGGTAAGGAAAGCCTTCTACGGTGCACATTTCATAAGTAAAGGCATTTCATCCAGGTCTAAGGATGTTATAACTCCACTGTACTTGACCCTCATCAGACCATTAATAAAGTACAATGGTCTCTTCTGCATGTATTTCACCAGACACCTGCAGCAGCTGGGGAGACAACAGGGATTTCTCACCAAAAAATATAGGACCTCCAAACCATGACTTACATGGATAGGCTGAAAGCCCTGTTAGTGTATTCTGTATTGTATAGGCTGCTGAGAGGTAACCTGTGCCTGCCCTATAGGGCAGTCTCTGACCCTGCCCTGATGGAAATGCTACACATCTGCAAGTCAAATGGCACAAGAGTCACTCACTCTAGGGATCTTAATTTAGCCTGTGACATTAAACGAACATCCTGGAGAGACATATATATTTCCCAGAGATTGCCTCTCATGCTACTCTGGAATAAACTTCCAGTTCACATGAAGCAGAGCTCCTCACTGACCTTATTCAAGTGCAACCTGGACAAATGGATGGAAGACCACAAATTCACACTGAGGGTGGCACCCATGTTTCTCACGGACAGGGTTAGTTGGTGTTGATCATAGACCTGCTCTGCAAATTACATCCATTTAACCAAGGACAATTGAGGCAGCTCAGGATTAACATGGATAGGCTTGTAAGGGCTCTAGAGTTGCTAGCCTAGTAACCTCCTATGAACCTATGAACCTATGAGACTGATTCCCCTTGCAGGCACTTAAGTAAATGCAGCCTGTTTCCCCTGGGTAATGAGGATGACCTATTAAACTGCACTCTGAAAGGAGTAAGTAAGTTTTGATCCTTTACAGCCTTAATTTTAACACATGGAACAGTGTTTCAGTAATAAATCTGAACAGGATAAAACACACTTTGACAGACTTGCCCAGGTACAGACAGAAATTTCTTCTGCTTTCAGTGAAAAAGAGGGGGGGGGGGGGGTTCAGGACCAACCTGGAATTCGCTCTCTATAGTTGGCAGGTAACACTAGAGCATGCGCTTGTAAGAAAGATAGGGATGTGAATTAGTAACAGAAAGTGTTATGAAACAACTTTATGCATGTATTAGTTTAGAAAGGGAGAGAGACTTAGAAGAGAAGAGAAGCGAAGCGGTCCAACCATATTATAGAAGGTTCAAAGGTCAGTACATTCCTTTCAAAGAAAATAAGACTTTACATTCACAGAAAGTTCAACATTAGATGCAGCATTTGAAATATTTGGCATTATACTCTATGCATCCTATTTAGAATATAGCAAACAGTAACAAAGACAATGTGGCCTTTAGAAAATCTGGAACTATCATTACCTATCTAAACACAAGAAGCAGCCAGTTAAAAACAATGCATTAGTGAAAAACAAAATGGATGCTAGAGTTTATTGCAGGACTTAATACTAAGTAGTTAATCCCCTAAAACTACTATAAAATATAAAGTGATCTAGCAATCAGATAAAATTCACAGAAATAAACAAGCGTATGTAAATTCATAGAAAAGAGAGAAAATTTAGAAAGAACTGCCATTAAGACAGTACATTTAACGTAGGTAGATTAATAAAAAGGTGGCATTTGTTATAGTGATCCATTTATAACATAGCTCAATATCAAAGTTATTATATAAAATGAAGAGTGCTGTGAAACTGTTTTGCACTGCCTTGGTTGCAGAGAGGAAGAGAAACAGCATTAAAGAACACAGTTGATACAGTTACTATTGTCTTCTTTCCGATGGGGCAGTCCTGATTCTGACAGTTCTATACAGCATGGGGAGACTTAAAATGTTACAGAAAAAGTCTAATAACTGCATTTACATCATCTTACTATCATACAAAGTAGCATAAACCAAACAACATTGCACGTTGCATTGTCTTTATTCTGTTAATAAAATGAAAATTATTATTTTTTTATTAGTTGATATAATGGTTTATCCTACAAAATCTCAAGTTTCATTAAGAATGCCCCAGTGTCCACATCTAAAAAGGTGGCATTTTTTATAGTGATCCCTTTATAACATGCCTCAGTATCAAGGATCTTATAATAGCACATATTCAGGAATGTGTTTTTTTTTCTAAGTACTGTGCTTGTAAAATAATTTTAAGCAAAAAATAGCAATCACATTTCTCCAGAGTTTATGATAAAAAAAGTGTCTTCCTATTACAGATACTGGTGAATAGCAGAACTATTTTTAAGTGCGGTATAATAGCGCTGGGATTACACTAATAGCTTTAACAGTGCAGGACATGTGTGGGGAGTATCTGTCATTGCTGCTTCTAGGACTACAAACTTAAAATCCTTAAAAAGGCCTGCAATCAAGTTACTTTCTTGGGCAGGAGCTGTATAATTCTAAGTGAAACGTATATGATGGTCATTCAGGAAAAAATCTAAGCACTTCTGCTATAGAAATATGATAGAATGCCTGTAACTCAAACTGCTTCCATTATCTGCCAATGCAATGGGTTGATAACACCACTTCCTTATGTATAGTATGTTGCATATAAAGAAGACTTAAAACTGATTCTGGGAAGGAGACACAAAAGCAGCAAAATATGATCACATTAATATGACAGGCACTGTGACAGCCATTTTGTGGAAGCACATCTTAAAATTTTATAAGACCCATGTTGACTGATTTTGATGCATTAAAAAAGCTCAAACAAAAATACAGCACATTTTTTGAGTTCCAGTGCAGAGCTTCATGGTCTTTTCTTCCAACTCATTTCTTAAAAATATTCTAGAAATTATATATATTTTAGAAAAAATTGTATTAAAAAGACATATTTCAGGTAGAATATTTTTTTCTTTCTCCACAGAGGGACAATACAGGGCTATAGCATTCACCTTTCTTGTTTGCCCTAGCAATAAATAATATATTCCAAACCATCAACATTATAAAGATATAAAATGCATTTGGGGAGTGTCCCACAAAATTGCTCTGTCTACAGATAATTACTAACCCAAATTTCTTTGTCTGTTACATACGATTTTAGCTGTAGCTGCCTTGTCTTTTCACATAGAATAAATTCAGTTCGGACAATATATCGAAACATAGGAGGTTACTAGACAGCCCTAGAACCTTTTTAAGCCTAGCCATTCATTTTCCCAGTTATCAATGCCTGTGGGCTAGAATGGCTTGGGTATATGCTTGTGTCTTAGTGCATCTACAAACTGCCCCTGTCCATAAGGGCCACAGGTGACAAGCCAAGGTGAATTTGCAGTTTCCTATCCATTTGTTCAAATTGCATTGAATAGGCTTAGGAAAGAGCTCTGTTTCACATGAACAGGGAGTCTCTTCCAGAGAAGGGGTAATCTCTGAGACACATACCTGTCCCTCCAACATGTTTTCTTTATGTCACAGATGAAGTTTATATGCTTAGATTGGGTAATTCTAGTGATGTTTGTTTTGTGAGTGTGTAGCAGATCCATAAGGGCTGGACTGAAGAATGCCTTATAGGTTAGGCATAGATCACCCTTCAGTAGTCTGTAGGAGACTGAGTACAGGGACAAGATTTTGAGGTGGTCTGCATAGGACATATCATTTACACCCTGAATTATTTTAGTGAGAAACCTCTGTGTCTGCTCCAGCTGTTGCAAATGCCTGGTCAGGTACATTTGTACTCAATTACTGGTCTAATGAGGGCTGAGTATAATAGGACTGTTATCTCCTTAGATCTGGATGTCATGCCTTTACTTTTAAGTTGTGCTACATAGAAGGATTTTCTCAGTACCATAGACATGTGGCGATCAAAGTTCAGGTTACTGTTAACTTGAGCTCCCCAGTCCCTTACCACTGGATCTACTCTTAGAGGAGTGTTATCAATGCTGTCATTTGCAGGGCTGGTCATCTTCTCACATGTTTAAGGTTAATTCATATACCCTATAAAACATAGAGCACAGCAGACTCTCTGAAAAATCCCTGCAATTCTCCTCTGTTTAGACACTAGCCAAGTGATTAACTGATTCAAATAGAAAAGGAAAACACATAAATCTACATTGGAAACCCAACCAGCATCTTAACTTCTGGGAAAAGATCTTCAAGCTAAGCTAGAATTATAATTGTTAAACCATCCTTTACATCTGTTTTTACTTGTATCTCCCAGATTCTAATTATAGCTCTACTTCAAATGTTTCTTAACAATCAGAATAACAAAAGGTAGGGCTCATGTGAGCATGTGATTGTGCTAAGGATAAAAATATATGAATTTTCCTTATTACAGTGTGGCTGTTAATTTCCCATCCCAATTTTACATAGTTGTTATGAGATAGTCTTTGCCAGCACTACTGTGCAATAGATAGGTGGGTTGGGAGAGTGGCCTAATGGTTAAGGTGTTTGCCTTATAAACACAAGGTGCAGGGTTTGAGTCTCACAAGGGATAATTGGCTAGGCTTAAAATGGCTCGCAAGAGCAGTTAGCTTAGTACTAATCTATGAACCTATGAACCTATGATAATTCAGCTCAGTGTGGAAATAGACTGTAAATGCTCAATTTACAAAAACCTTCCTTCCGGTTTGGGAAAATACCTACTATGCTATTCATTTGGATTGAGATCAATATGTCTTTGTAGGCAATTTATAGCTAGCCAACATACACAGATAGGAGCTTTGAGGTAAACAACCATACAATTGACTGCAGTGGCAACAACTAGCTAAGCAAGTCAATCATGTGACATTCCATGTACATTGAAACTTTATGGGATTCATACCATTCAACTCTCCAGGTGTTCTCATATTTGTCCAGATTTTTGCCGCAAATTTTTAGTCTGGTTCTCATAAAACTTGCACTTTTCTGTCACATCGCCGAAGACTGTCATCACTAAATAATGACCTACGTGTGAGTTTCAGACTTTTGTTTCCTTCAGAAAATGCAAACTTATGCAAAACCTGTTATTTTAGCAAACTTCTAAGTTTATAAGAGCAATATTTAAAATTTGCCACAGATGTTGGGGCTTTCTCCCCCTTCCCATTATTTTTATCTTTGCCCAGATTTCTTGCACTTAGAGGTTGAGACGTATGATGAAATTCTTAAAGACACACTGCAGTATACATGTATATCACCCCTTAAGCTTAATGCTTGCTTAAGAATGATATATATATATATATATATATATATATATATATATATATGGTTCCCCTTCATATGATCGAATTACTCTAAACTCGAAAGTCATAAACTCAAAACCAGAATCTCAAATTTAGAGAAACTCGAACATATAAAAGGGACAAAAAAAAAAAATTAACACTTTTCAAATGTTTTCGCAGGGAGGCTTCACCCCCCTACACCCACAACACCCCCTCTACTTAAATATACTTACTCCGAGATCGCACTATAGTGAAGGAAAGGGAAATCTCCCATTCCACGCTATAAGCGTAAGCGCAAAATGGAAGATTTTCCATTCCTCCACTATAGTGCGGTCACGGAACATTCACATTTAAACTGCTAGGGCACAGGGGGACCTGGCCCCCTGCAATAAGGTAAGTTAACTTTTTATTTTTTTAAACATAAGGCTCCCATTCTCAATTTTGAGTGAATGGAAGTTCGAGATTCTGGTCTCGAGGTTATGAATTTCGAGCTTCCATCCATTCGATCTTGTGAAGGGGAACTATATATATATGTATGGTTTACTATCAAATTGTGGAATGGCACTTACATGAAACTGGAATGGATGAATGCGTCTTTTCCAGTTTCCATAATGTTGTTCTGAAAATGTCCGAATGCACATTAGCGAATGGTAGTGTACATTTGCTAATGTGCATTCTACATTCTGATAACAGATCGCACTACAGTGGGGATCAGGAAATTTACCCTTTTCCTCACTGTAGTGCAATCTCAGAGTTGGAATATATAATTTGCATGGGGTGTGGGGATGCAGCCCCCACATGGAGGGTGCAGGGGGCTAGTCCCCCTGCAAAACTGTGAACACTTCTGCTATAGACATACAATTCATACGGCAGCTTCAGCACAAGTGCCTGAGTGTCTGATGTCATCTCCTGACATTCTGAATTTGGTCAAATGCGGACATTGTGATGATGATTTTCGGCATTCCATTAAAGTGACACTGTCAAGTTTGGAATGTCAGTTCGATCAAGTAAGTAGATTTTTTTTTTTATTTTCTACTTTTTGATAGTAAACCTATTGATATATATATATATATCTATATAAACTATGCTAAACTATACTACGGAATAGGGCTCACATAGCACACATACAACCTTTTTGAGCCAGATAATCATAAACTGTAGTTTAAAAGCAGCAATATTACACAGTCCCTGCTGTCATAGCCTGTAAAAGAATCATTACATGTCAATGGGCTGTTACTAACTCATGGTTAGAGAATTCAGGCCCTAAGGCTATCAATGAACTCTGTATCCTTGAAATTGGGGTTATAACCTTTTCCCACCGATGAGTCCAAATTTCAATTAACAATTTTGTTATGTGTGAGCATCCAATTGAAGTGGCCAGCCTTTTCTACATTACCAGAATTATATGAGTTATGAATACACTACTATGTACAGTTTTATTACAACTGATACACCTTTTAAAACCCTATGCCTATGTGCTTTTGTATTTTTATACATTCCTAAATTGAATACAGTTCTTAATTCTTTGTTGTTTAGAGCTACATAGGCCCATATTAGTTTGCTCCTATAAGATATGCACTACCTAATACCTTAAACCTCCTGTAATGGAGAGCCATGGTATATATGAAAATGGCCCTTCAAGAACACACCAGTATTTCAACTACATGGCTTCTGAAAGCCCATAACTTTTCATTTTGATGACACAGTGAATACTTCACCTTAGCTGAGTCCTACTTGAAGTTTTTACTGAATGTTTTTTTTTTTTTTTTTTTTTTGAGACCTTTTTACCCTTTGGTTTGGATGTTATTTAGGATATTTTTCAGGTACCTTAATGTTTATGGACATCAGGCCTGGTCTTAATCTTTGTTTCCAAAATATAGCCAAATATTCTACAAATGCTGTGCTGATAAGCCCAGAAATAGACAAAACTTGGCATGTCTCCTATTGGTAGCATTTGGTTTTATTGGCCTTAATGCATCAGTAAAGACTTAAGAAGCAAAAAGTATAAAGTAATGAGCATTCAGAAACCATGTAGCTGAAACACTGGTATGCTGTAACTGGGTCATCTGCATACATTCCATGGGCCTCCACTAAAGCAGGTTTAAGGTATTACACAGTGAAGACTTCGGCTTAGTTGGGTCTTTCTTGGAGATTTAGTGAATGGTTTGTCTGTGGGACCTGTTTACCTTTTGGTTCAGATGTTATTTGGGATATTTTGCAGACAACTTAATGTTTATGGATATTAAAATTGATTTTGAGCTCTGTGTGTCTATAAGTTAGAGACAATCTATCCTTTTGTATATAATACTGATGACGTCACAAAAAATGAGCAAATGTTGCATTTCTAGTTAGTTGGCTTTGCTTTATTGTCCTCAAAGCACCAGTAAAAGCTTAACAAATAAAAAACTAAAATTCCTAAGCTATGCAGCTGAATCGATGGTATGTCACTAGGGATTAATTTGCATATAACGTTTGGGCTTCTACGAAGGGGATTTTAAGGTATTACACAGTGAAGATCTTAGCTAGGACATGTCTTTCTTGGTGGTTTTAGTGAATAGTTTGTCACTGTGCCTTTTTACCCTTTGGATTGGATGTTATTTTGGATATATAGAACAACAATAACATTTATGTTATACTGGCAAGCTCAGAGTAAAGGGTGAAGCATAGCAAGTCTACTGCTATTGGTGTTTGGATTTATTGGTCTCAGTGCAACAGTAAAGACTTAAAAAGTGAAAAGTTGTAGATATTCAGAAGCCATGCAGCTGAAAAACATATTTGTCTTTAAGGAGTCATTTACATATATCTATGGGTCACTATTACAGGATGTTTAAGGTATAACACAGTGAAGATTCTGGGTTTTTAATGGAATTTTATTGTAAACTGTAGCAGAGATTGGTCTTTCTTGGAAATTGTAGCATACAGAGTAAAGATTCAGTTGCTGACATCTGGATTCATAAGATACATTTGCAACAGATCTAATTCTTTTGATGAATTTCTTCTGAACTCACTCTAGACGGTTCAGCTGTCCATCTGAATATATAAAAGACAAATTATTATATTCTAAAACATGTCTGATAAATGTCTTGTACAGATCATGCAGGCATCTTTCATCCCTTGTGGAGATATTTCTCAGCAACATGCCAGTATGTTCCATTGCTTTGTTAACTGTGTTATTTGTATGTTCACCAAAAGAAAATGTATTTGAAATTGTGACACCAAGTTCCTTATAATTATTAACCTCTTCTAAAGTGGAATCAATGAAACAACTTAGGTGATATAGATCATTCTTATGGAAGTACATTATCTTGCAGTTATCAAGGCTAAAACTACTGCCTGCTTCCTTGGTCCATGAGACTAATTTTAGTTAAATAAGAAGATGTAACGTCAAGATCCTTGTTATTTACAATAACAAACCCAGTGCTGCAGTCTTCAGCATATTTATTAAGCCAGGAGGACTCTTGCTTTGGGATGGTTGAAAAAATATACATTAAACAGTAATAGCCCCACAACAGAACTCTGTGGCACCACATAAACAATTACTAAATTATCTGACTGACATCCTTGCATAGTTACAGTCTGAATACACCCTGTTAACCAGTGCATGATCCACTGAATAAGGAATGCATTACATCCACTATTAATCAAGGCTTATTATGTTTCCTCCCACATCCCAAAGACATGCTGTAGGTGGATTGGATACTCTAAATTGGCCCTAGGCATGAGTGCATGCATGTGTGTGCCTTCTATGGAAGGTTGGGCGCTGGGCTGGCAACTCAACACCATAAAACTCCACTGCCAATCATGAGCGGACAGGTGATCCACTGTGGCGACCCCTAACCGGGAAAAGCTGAAAGAAGAAGAACATTAATCAAGGCTTATTATATTACATTATGTGACAAGGAGTTAAATATGTTAGCCAAGTCAATAAATATGGTTCCCAAGGCTAAGCCTAAATTAATGGCTAAAGATACCTGAACATAGAATTCTACTAGGGTTGTTAGCTTAGACCTGCCCTTAATAAATCCAAGTTGGCTTAAGTCAACCAATTCAAGTCTTTTATTATACTACATTAGTTCAACCAGATACCTTAACAAACACTTGCCTAGAATTGACATTAAAGTCACTGGTCTATAGTTCTTAATGTTGAGTTTTGCATCCTTTTTTTAAATATTGCAGTTATGATGGATTGTTTCCACACTGAAGGAAATGTGCTTGTAGCAAATAAATTATTAATGACATCATGCAGTATGGGAACCAAGTTAGGTGGTAAATTTGCAATGAGAATTCCAGGAATTTTATCAGGGCCCACTGAAGATTCTATATATGCTAGTGTAAGTGCTTTACTTATGTTTGTAGGAACTGTTGGGTATTTGTCCTTCCTCAAATATTTTGTTATATACACTATTATTATGTATGTTTTTACTTGGCCCTTCTGGTATTACTTTTGCATCAGTGATAATAATCCCATTCTTAGATATAATCATTACTTTTTTCCATTGCTTTTTGTAAGAGATGTATCTGAAATATATTTTGTTGTTTCTGGGCACAGTTTGTTATCATATGATGCTCATTCAAGCTTAATTAAATTTTGGAACTGTCTTGTTATTTTAATTTAGCTTTATTTCTCACAGTTGAATACTTAACATATGCTCTCTTCTTTCTTGTATATGTCTTAATTAATTTTAAGCTCCACAGTCTTGGTAGAGCAATATTTTGCCTTGGAACAGCTGAAGATTCAACATTTTCTTGTAGTATTATTTCTAACATGCTATATCCAAAGTCTTATCTATAATCCTCACTCAAACATGACCAATTGATGTAATGCAGTTCATCCCTTATATTGTCATATTATAGTAATCCCTAATTATACCTCCTGTGATCAAAGATTTCTTTGGAGTAATAATTTTAAAAGCTGTGGAATTATGATCAGACTTACCTAGTGGAGACCAGTTTCTAAGTTCACTTAATACAGTTTATGGGTTAGGTGCTACCGAGTCTAATATTTTTGGTATTGCATAGTAATATTAAGTTGCATGATTTTATCTATATAATCCACATTTTTAAGATGTCTAGTGCTCTTTAACATATCTAGACATTTTACAATCACTAGTGAACAATAATGTTGTTAGAATAGATTGTATTGTCACATCTTGTAGTCGATCATCAGGAAAACCGTCGCCATCAGATATGACAAATGAGGAATTGCCTGGTACATGGTCACTGTAGGGATATATCCTCAAATCATTCTCTGGTACAGTTTCTGATTAAGGTAACTTTGACACTTCCTGACTTGAACTATCTTTTATTTTTACTTTTTTCAACTCACTTCATTGACTTGAGGTGATACTGGTCCAGCCCTGTACAAGTGCTTTCCATTACATGTCAAAGTAAGGCTTTTCTTTTGCCTTGACAATGTAGGACTTTGGTGTTTATATCTGGCTAATCATCACAGCTTCCTAGTTTTCCAAGTTTCTTCTTACTGTATTTTGGATTTAAGCTATCTTTCCAGGTCCCAGTACAGTCAAAGTCCTAGCAGCAGCTATATTTTTGTCTCTGCTAAACTTTCTGCAATGAAGCTTGGACATTTGGATTTTTTCCTGGTTAAAGTAAAATTGAGGATGCTGTGACCTTCTTGTGCCTCACTACCACCACTGCTAACAACAACAGCAAAACAACTCTGAAAATGAAAATCCTGTGGTCTGTACTGTGATATATAGTGTTTGGACAACTCTCTAAATATGACCATTGGACAGTGTGTACTTTGGTGAGGATGTGATATGTTGAAATAAACACTGCTGTGAAAAAGTTCGAAACTCTTGGTTTATAAAGAGTGACCCATTATCTGTAATGAACATCAGGGATACAATTTCAAGAAAAAAATCAACTTCAACTGTGCTATAACTGACCTCAGAGTACCTTCAAGTAGTGGTCAGAACAGGTACGATTCTGACCATTCTTTAGCTAAAAAAGACTTGAAGCAACTTTACTTCCAGGTCTGTAACTGTCTGGAATTAGTTTCTCCAGTAACTAGAAACTGAATCAGTATACTTCTCAGTAAAAGCAAATGTAACATCTGAATTTAGTTTTCTGTTTGTACTTTACAATCCTCCATTACCACTTATTGCTGCAGCTGTTTGGCTTGTTGACTTAAGGTTGGCAGAGGATGTGGGATCTGCAGGAGAATGAAGGAGCTTCAAAGAGATTTTAGTGGAGCGACTAGATAGTAGGAAAGAGTGGTACTGGGGAAGAAGAGACAACTGCTGACCTACAGATAGGATGGGATAGGAAACAGTAAGGGGATAAAACACAGAGGACAAGAAAATATGGGCAGATGTTATAAGAAAAGTATAGGCAAGGAGTATGGTCTAGAATAAGGTGAAAAGAGAAAGTGAGAGATATGACAGTGGAAGTGAGGGCAAGGAGTAGGAAGTCATGGTCAAAGGAGACCTGCAATGAGTAGTTACAAACAACTGGAGAAGATAGACCCAGGGGTGGCCAGGCAAGGGCCAACATCAGAAACTGACCAGGAAGTAAGTGAACAAGGAGGACCAGTCAGTCAGACAGAAGAGGAAGAGGGCAGAAAAGACAAATTAGTGGAGATGTCTTGTAAGAAGAGTGCAGGAAGTATGGGGAAGTGCCACAGGGGAGAGGCAGTCAACAGAGACAGTGAGAAAGACTGAGAACAGTAGAAGTGGAGGAGAAAATGCTACAGATAGTAGGGGTGGTGATATTGGGCAAGAAACGAAGGAGAAGAGAACCAGTGTGGAGAATGAGAAGAGGTTTTTGGTGATTGGGGCCATGCTCACAATGAGGACTAAGAGAGGCAAGTGACAGAGGACAGATATTTCAGGAAAACCATTAGACTGAGTGAACTATGGGAGAAAATAAATAAAGTAGTTACCAAGCAGGAGGGTTATATGCAAGTTGCAGTGCACATATGAATCAATAATCTGTCATGAGAGACAGCTGAGATGACAGCAAACAGGGCCAGGGAGGTGGCAGAGAGATGTTGGGTGATGGAATTGAAGACAGCATTCTTAGAAATGGTACCTGCACCAGCAGAATGCACTGAGAGGAAAGCCAACATTAGTGAGTATGATGATTAAATGTGGCAGTGGACACTGTTAGGTAGGAGGATGGGGGAAGACCAGTCAGAGAAACCAGCTCTATGCAAGGGACAGGTACTCTAACTTAGCCCAGAATGGACAGCTGCACTTAGTGCCGGGTTGGAAATGTACAACTCAGTAATAAAATAAAATGAAAGGCAAGAGGAAAAGTAACAGAAAAAAGTGGGAGAAGGTGTTTAGGTAGTAGAATGAAGATAAATACAGCTGCAGAACATAACAGAGTAATAAACAAGAATGACATTCTATGACTGATAGGCTTTCTCTGTAATGTGCAATTCAATCATTCTGTGTAAGAAGAGGGAGGAAGCTGTAACCACTGATGCAAGAGGGGAAGGGAACATTGCTGGTATGAAAAAATCATGCAACTGGTAGTGGTAGGATTTGACCCCACACCCCTAAAGTGACTGGAACCTTAATCCAGGACTTTAGACCACTCAGCCACACTACCTGCAAAATATGGGCCAGTGACAAATGGGAATGGAACACAGAGGTACCTGAGCATTGGTTGTTCAGGAACCACAGAAAAGAAAAACAGGTGTGGAACATCATCTACTTAGAGAAGGGCATCAAATGTAAGGTCAGAGAGGTGGAAGGACACCAGTAATAGAACAAGGCAAGAGCAAGTCCATGGTTAGAAGCTAGTCTAAGTGCCCTGGCAGTAAGGTGGAAGAATGATGGAGAGCTGGTGAATTGATACAGAGAATTAGCCACCAGACACACCAAAATAAAAAGATGGGAGTCTTGACAATAGAATAAAGAAGTGAGGCAGGAGGAAGATGGTAATACATTTATGAGACAAGGATCTGCCAGGGGTAGACTGTGAGAGTCCAAGCGCCACGCCAGAGAGAAAGCAAGAGTTCACAGATGACTTAGACCATGAGGTTTCAAACAGCTGATGCAGAACTGTGACAGAAAGGAGGGAATTCTAGACATGATCCTAACCAGTGCAGAGGGCATTACAGATATCCAGGTTAAACACTGTTAGCCAGCAGTGATCATGCCACTGTGGTTTAGAGCACGGTCACAGGTGATAATAAAAATACAAAAACAATGATGTAGGATCTTAGAAGCATGGCTTATGCTGTGTTGTGCTGACGAAGGTAATAAGAATGATTTAACAGACTGACAGCAAATCACAAAGATAGCATATGCTGCAAACAGTTAACCAAAAACACCAAAAACACAGCATAAACTGGCAACAAATCTAAGGAGTAAATAAACTATTGGAATGGGTTAGGGACTGACTCCTCAGAGATATGTACAAGGATTTGAGGAAGAGGCAAATAGCAAAAGATGTCAAATATAGGAAGGACATCAAAGACTAAAGATGAAGAGGAGTAACATGATGGATCAAGTAGGAAAGCAAGCACTTTTAGGCAACTAGCAGAGAGAAGGAAAGAAGGAAAAAAACTGGCCAGAGTAAGCAAAAATAGCATGGAACTCGGGGAAGTCTAGAAAAATAGAACTAAAGAATGAATACTTTGACTGAGTCATCACAAAAGAAAGAAAGGTAATGGTGACATTCTGGGAAGGAGGGGTGTAATAATAGGGACAACAGTGAGAAGATATCAGGATAAAGAGGGAAGGCATTCAGAAGGAGCCGGCTACTCTTAGGAAGAAAAAATCACAAGGACCACATGGGCTCCCTCACAGTGTCCTCAGATATCTGATCAGTGTGTTTGGCAACACCCTCCCTGATGAAAATCCTCAACCAATCACTGGCTAGTGCAGAACAGCCAGAGGACTGGAAGATAACACCCATTGTACTTTTCTATAAGGGGAACACATAAATCCAGGGAACTATAAGGGAATCACGTCAGGTGCCCTGCTAGTCAGGGGTCCAGGGAAGTAAATATTGTGGGAAGAAATATCCAGGGAATTGTTATGGCTAGGCTTGTATAGGCCCTAGGGCTGATAGCCTAGTACCAACCTATGAACCTATGAACCTATGTAACAACAGTAGCAAAGGAAGTCATAGGTCATAGAGAATCTTGAGAGGAAGATCAACATCATTTCTGTTGGACATAAAATCTCCAGAACAGCAACCACTATGGGTTTATGGACAAAAGGAACTGTTAATCAAGCTTGATCCAGTTTTCTGACTGGGTTACATATGAAACTGACAGGAAGTACTAGTAGACATAGTTAACCTGTACTTCAGCAAGGCCTTTGATTTGGTCCTATAGCGGAAGTTGATTGAAAAACTGGATGGGTTGGTGGTGGAGCCAGGACTGAGTGGACTTGATAGCTGCATAATTTAATGTAGGACTCAAGCTGCTGTGGTGAGAAGGACAATGTCAAAAACTAGAAAAATACTGGTAAAGTACCACAGTAGTTTGCTCCAGAACCAGCAAACTTCATTGCATTTGCTTCAGACATATCAGAGGGAATAACAAAACATAATCAGCTCCTTTGCTGACACAAAGATAGATGCAGTAGTGGTGGATAAAGGGGGATTACAGTAAAGGATTTGGAAAGACTGAATGAGTGAACAGAAAGGAGGCACCTGAGATATATTGGAACCAAATATAGTGCTTGTAGGACAGAACATCAGTGCTGTTAATTGCAAACTAGGGGAGTTCAACTGTCAGCAAAAGAGCAGGATATTATCTGGGGGGTATTGAATACACCTGTACAGTAATACTAGGAGTAGAGTGAGAGGGCAGTGGCAGCAGCCAAGAGAATTCTGAGGTGTATCATTAAGATTATGTTCCAGAAACATAAATGTAAAGCTACCACCCTACAGGAACTTGGTCATACCATACCTTGGTACTGTGTGCAGTTTTGGAGGTCATATAAGGAAAAGGATATCAGGTTAATCCAAAGAAAGTTTACCAGAAAGATCCATGACATGGAGGGGAAGGAATATGACTAGAAACTGCATAATCCAGAACTCTTCTCAGTGGAGATCAGAAGAGAAAATTAATACTTGGTACTGTTATACAAGGTCATATCATGCAGATGAGAAGGGTTCATTCTGAGCAGAATGGACAAAGATGAACAAAGGGGACAGAAGCAAGAGAATGGAGGAATTAACTAGTCCATGGATCTCAGAAAGCCTGTTTTTCACAGATATGGTTATAAACCCATAAAGTGGAATGCGTGCTTAGACAGATGTTAGGGAAATTACAGAGGCATTCAAGAGAACATGGGATAGGTTGAACAAGAGTGAGGAAGAAGGTAATATGGAGAAGAGTTACAATGTTAAATGCACTAAAAAGTATAGATGGAATAGGTTTATTGTCTCCTTATGCAATTATGTGATATTCTTTATGTTTAACAGTATGTATATCATAAATCTGCAATGTATTGTCTTTTCAAATGTCTAGACTGTAACTGTGTGAATCATTATTTTTGAATTTACTGCACTCTCCAGTATACTGCTCTTATATCTGCACACCATGAATTTGCTTAATCATGCCAAGTTGCTCAGGTACAGAGGTAGCATTGTTGCCTCACAGCAAGAGGTTCTCCTGTTCGATTCTTGGCTGGAGTGCCTTCTGTGTGGAGTCTGCATGTCCTCCCCGTGGTTGAGTGGCCTCCGAAAGACATGCATGAATGGGCATGCCTTCGATGAAAGTTGGGCATTGGGCTGGCAACTCGGCACCATAAAAATCTATTGCCAATCATTAGCTGACCGGAGTTCTGCTGTGGCAACCCCTAACCAGGAAAAAGCCGAAAAGACAAATAACAAACATGCCAAGTTGCTCAGAAGTAGATATTCCCAATATATTAGGTCCTGAACTAACACAGCCTGAGACAATCAAATGTATTGTTTGTTTTTGTATGTATAACACAGCTTAAACTGGCCTAGTGGTTTTAGTCTGTGACCTTAGTACATCATTAATAAAGGTTTGGCTCAGCCAGTGAACTTCTCAAACATAGTTCTTAGAATACATTGTCAGTAATACTATATTCTTCTCTACTGTTTAGCATAAATACAATAAATGTCCCATTTGTACACAGCATTCCAGTCCAGTGATTATTTACATTGACAACACTGTTTAGTTTCTGCACCCAGTGAAGCAACAATGCACACATTCTCAACATACATATCACAAACAGATGATTTTCTGTGTTGTGTTGGTCAGTAGGGAATTAGACACAGTACTGCGGTGGTGGTGCTGTGGTAGCATTGTCACCTCACAGTAAGACGTTATCCTGTTCGATTCTCAGCTAAAGCGTCTTCTGTGTGCAGACATGCGTGAATGGGCGTACCTTCGTTGAAGGTTGTGCGTCAGGGCTGGCAACTCAGTACATAAAAATCTACAGCCAATCATTAGCGGACCGGAGTTACGCTGTGGCGACCCCTAACCGGGAAAAGCCGAAAGATACAACAGATGTCACAAAATCATCAATTCTGGTTACATTACTCACTTGCAAAACAATTTAATGCCATTTTTCCCTTGACTTGCACACCTGTGGGAAATGGTTGTGGTAGCCACATTTTCTGCGCTTTCTATTATGAGCTGGACATGGCATTTTTGCCATACTGATTACAACACCTTGAACAACATAGTGCTTGCTGAGCTGAACATTTCTCAGTTTAAAATGCATCATCATTCATGTGTAAGTCTAGTGTTTTTTTCTCCATACTATCTAAAGCATTGCTCACCTGATGCCTTGCTTTACAGTACTGTTGAGTCCTGTGGGCCCTGCTTTCTTGTAAAAAAATAAATACATGGTATATGGAAAACTCTACCCCTAGGTTCACAATAACGCTAGGAATTGTCTTTAATAACAACTAAATCACAGTGCTCTAATTTATTGCAATAAATGTGTAAATACCTTATTTACATCTTCATCACCCAGTTGAAGAAAAGTTGCAACACAGCATTCTTTTCTCTTTTCAGTTAGTCATAAAGTGATGCTGTAAAGACTTGAATTCTGCCCCCATGGTTTCCAATTTTTTCCAAGTTACCTTGAAGAACTAATTATGCTAGTTCTATAACAGGAAAATGGAAACCTGATGAATATTTCACCAGCTATTGATGAAAATGAAATGGTAATTATTTTGAAAAAGTCCAAGATTTTCATTGTCTTTAAAAGTATAGTGGCTATTTCAGCTGGAAATGGCTTATTTTTGCTTTTGCAATTACATTGTGACATTTTTTGGATGAATGTTTATTTATTTTTAATTTTCTGTGTATGTTAATGCCATTGTGATTAGTTTAAATTTGTTACAGCTAAAATGAAATTTTCCTGATGCTAAAGTAGATTCAGAACTTGCTGTGGTGTGTGGAGTATTGCAGTTACAACCCTGCACTATAGAAATGTGTAAGTAATCTGTAATTAATGAGAAATGCTTGTCCAATCATGTTGTACAGTAACAGTACCAAAGTTACAGAAAGATGACCACAATTCAAGAATCCTGATTGTTATATAGAAATATAACAAAGTCTGTACAGCGAGGTTAACAATAGCTATTGAATTTAACTGACTTCATTATGATAACAAAAAAACCCCATTAAAAATGAATACTATCCCAATGTAAGCCACATGGCATTCGTAACATAAATTTACAGGAGTAGACACAGAAACATCTCAGACAACAATGGATATTTCCGGGTCTATATCAGATAATCAAACTTTTAAAAGTTCAAACACTATATGGTCAAGACCATATGCTCAAACTCTTAAAAGTTTGAAAAGAAAAAAAAAAAAAAAAAAAAAAGAAAAGAAAAAACCTACCTGAAAGCTTATGCAAGGGAGCAAGCCCTCCTGCACCCCTCATGTGGGGGGCTGCACGCCCACACCCCCCGCTCTTTAAATATACCAACTCTGAGATTGCACTACAGTGCAGACAATTGAAAACTTCCATTGCTGCACTGTATGGGGATCTCCGTTGAAACATTCAAACTTTTAAAAGTTCAATCATATGGTGTCGACCATATGACGTTCGAACTTTTAAAAGTTTGACAAAGTGATAGGAACCTAATATTTCCTTATGTCATCCACTAACTTATAATATGTGCTTCTAAGCTGCAAGGCTATTTGTAATATATATTTTCATCACTATTTACAGTGAAGTCAGAGACAACTACAGATATCTACATAATACATGTACCATTAAAATATATCAGCTTGGACTTATGGATTCCGATTGTGGAATCTGCAAATTTTCTAATAAAAGATTAAAGGTGAAAAGCAATCACAGAACACATTGCCATAGCTGACAGTTGTTAACAATGGGTTTGGGACTTGTGTGGGGAAAAGAAGTAACACACACACCTAAGGAAAGTGGGAGATAGAAAATAAGATGTGGGGTATGGGTGAAGAAGAGAGACACACAAGAGGAAGGTTGGAAATGGAAAATCTGAGAGAAAGTCAGAGAGGCACGGGCAATTATTATTTATTTTTTTTTTGTGGGAATAGGCCCCATTTTTTTGTAAATAGAAGGAAAGGTAAACAGGGGAAAGAGGAGGTGAAAGACATCACAGCAGGTATACCCACAGAACAAATAGCACAACACAAGACAGATGAAGGTTGGAAAAAAATATTAAGGACAGGTAAGTTACACAGAGAGTACACTGCACGACACATGCAATGGAAGGTTGACAAACAGGGTGGGGATGCATACCAGCCATGGTGAAATGCATAAAAACATATCTGCATATGCACTATCATGTTACAACATGTCCAAACTGTGTGGCAGTCATACCTGGATGTGTATGATCAATGGCAGATGTATGTTCCAGGGTAATAAAGTATGCTGACCAGTGGCGTAGTTAGGGGGACATGATGGACGGTCCACCCTGGGCTGTACTTTTGGGACTGTCACATTTACTTTAATTTTTTTTAAAAAATACCATTTTTGTTTATTCTTCTTTAAGAATTGTCCGGTCTTGTCACGTCTGTGCATGCATTGTCACAGACATCCTGTTCTTCCTTTCCACCCGTACACAATTTTAAATACAGTAGACCATCAATCTTCCTTCATAAGTTGTGTTTATGAGATCTGTAAGTGTTCAATTTTCACTTGAATTTGTTAAGGGATGTGTGTGGACTTTTAAGGTTGCTGTTCAGGTGTGTGTGTATGTGTGTGTGTGTGTGTGTGTGTGGAATTTTAAGGCTGCTGCTTTACTTGAATTTGTTAAGGGGTGTGTGTGTGTGTGTGTGTGTGTAAAATACCCCAGTTAGGGATATCTGGTGGTTAATGTTACTCAGGCTCAAACCCTGTACCTTAGGTACAGGGAACAAAAGCCTAAATTCTCTACCCCACCACCACTTGTGATTCATGGAGTTGAGTTCACAGAACATCTGGAATGTTTGGCTTGGCTCATACTTTTGGTCTGTTCCTCTTAAAATTTGTGGTTTTCTGGCAAATCAGTGAGGATGGAATTCACTAAATAATGACAGCCATTTAAGTTTCAGTCTTCCTATCTTTCAAGAAATGTATGACAATGCAAAACATTTTATTCTAGAAACTTTCTAAGATTATATAAACAATGTTTAAAATGTGCCCCTGGTTTTGGGCTTTTGTCCCTCCCCCAATAAATTTTTTCTTTTTCCAAATTTCTTGGGCTGAAAAGTTAACAGATATAGTTAAGTGTCAAGTGCATTTACAAGGAGCTGATAGCTTCAGGGTAAGGGTTTAGTGCTGCTTATGCCAAGTCTGTTTGCAACATGCAACTGTTGTTTAGAAGATTATATCATTATTTTGTCAAAACAGTTAAAAGCATTGTTAGTAGCACAACAGGTAGTATACTTGCTTTTGATGTAGAAGGGTGTGGGTTCTCCTCCCAGAGTATGTAAATAGATTGCTGATACTATACTGTGTTATATTTTAAAGGGGGGGTGGATAATGCAGTCATGACAATGTCATCATCTGGAAGAGATACCTAATAACTATGAAGTTGTTATTAGTTTGCCATCTATTCCCTATTGCAATATTACCAGCTTATCATGTTTTAATGTAACATAGGCAATTTATTCTTCACGGGCAACAGGCACTTTATTTGTAGATGAAACAATGAAATATAAAGTTGTTTGCTAGCAGAAACTACTTTATTAGTTACAGATCTCTATAATGTGTAATTATTTAGACGACTTTTACTTCTGAGAGACTGTGTATATTTACTGATATTGATGGATTGTAATGACAGAAGTTTGAGTAGACTTTTATGATGGAAATGTTCTGACATGGGCAGTTTTGTCATTATTTTGTTTCATTGGTACTGGAAAAATGTTCAAAACAGTACATTTAAAACACGCTCAAACAAGTGTGCTGTATTATACAAGGAATATAATTTACTGTAATCAGGAAGGTGAATCAAAGAACGCATGTATGTTTGCATGGTCCTAAATATGTGTCCAAAGGGCCTATGACAATAATCTTGAGACACATAACTATCCTTTAAACAGTGTGCCACTCAACCAAAGCCCCTAAGGCAGAACAGCATGTCCAACACACTAGTCATAGGTGACTCGATAGTGAGGCACACTGATGTCCCTCTCACTAGGCTGAATAAGGAGAAAGTAACAGTCAGCTGCCTGTCAGGTGCCAGGATCTGTCACATAATGCACGCACTCAGGTCGCTCAACAACAGGTACAAATATGACTATGTCATTGTATATGTGGGTGTGAATGACCTGAGACTTACCTCCCTGGACTACATGAAAAAAGACATGGAGGAGCTCTCGGGTTATGTAGCCCAGATGAGTATGACCCTAGCCCTGAGCAGCATCCTACCATCACTCAGAATGATACCACAGTACAAGCAGAAAACAATCAATTTCAACAATTGGCTAAGTTTCTGGTGTCATTCTAAGGGGATACAGTATCTGTCTGCCTGAGATGTCATGATTAACAGACCTCGATGCTTTGCCAGAGATGGCCTACATCTGTCACCCCTGGGCTTCTGGATACTGGCCAAGGCTCTTGCCACCCCTATAGTGCCTTTTTTATGTGGTGTTCCAAAGACCAAATTACCACTGTAACAACTACAAAGAAATGCAATCTGAGGGTCATGCTGCTCAATTCTAGAAGACTAAATCTGAAAATGCACTTGCTCAAAGCACTCCTTAAAATGGAGAACATTGACATTTGTGCTGTAACCGAGACCAGGTTCAAGGCAGCAGAAAGTAACCCTGCACTACCAGGCTACTCATTCCACACCTTTCGGCCCCAGAACTTGGATCGAAGCTCCAAAGGTGGTGGTGTTTCCATATTCATAAAGGATGCGCACACCTCCAGACTGGTAGCCCAACATAACACATCAGAGATACTTCAGGTGCAGCTAACATTGGGTAAGACAGCGATTCAGGTTGTAGCCTGCTATAGGTCCCCAGCAATATCCCAAGACTCACACTCCACATTCCTAAGAACATTGGAGAATATTAGGGTCCAACCTAACACTCTCATACTGGGCGACTTCAACTACCCCTACATTAACTGGGAAAACTACTCATGTACCAATACACTTGCCCAACATTTTCTGGAATTCATTAATTCAAATGACCTGGACCAGCTCATTCTTACCCCCACTGGAGGTAGCAACATCCTTGACCTGGTCATTACTAACATGGGCGACCGTTGCACTACACCAATAGTTAACTCCTCCCTGGGTAGATCCAACCACAAACTAATCACCCTGGAAATCCACATACCTTCCACCCACTACCCACCCCCGCAAAGGTAACCACCATGAAAAACTTCTCCAAAGCTAATGTTGGGCTCCTAAAAACAGAGGTGGCTAACTTCATGGCACCCATGCAAATGGAGAATAGTTGCATGACCACTGAATCATACACCAATGTACTGTACAAACACGTACACAAATGCATGGATATCGCCATAGCCAATAGACCTAAGACACTCTCCTCCAAATAAAGAAAGCCAATCTGGTGGTCCCCTGCCATAAACAAACTCTACAACAGAAGGAGGAAACTGATGTGAAATAAGATGAAGTGCCAAGATTGGAAAAACTCCCTTATCAGCCTCAACAAAAAGTTGAGATCCCTCATCAAATCCTCTAAAGCTAGCTATGAAAACATAATTGCAACAGATAATAAAGACAACCACAAGGCCTTCTATAGTTATGTAAAGAATCTCCATGGCAATACCCAGATTTGCTCTGAGCTACTGCACCATGGTACCTCCTATACTGAGCCAACAAATATTGCCAATATACTGGCCTACAGATTTAGTGCCACCTTTACCCCTCTCCCCCAAAGGACCAATCACAATACCAGTAGATTGCCAGGCACCCAGTATTACTGCTGCACAGGTTAAAACACCACAGTCCAAGGCCAAGAATACAGACAGCTTCCATGGGACCTGACAATATCCCTGGCTGTGTTCTACATGAACTACAGAGTGAACTGGCAACTCACCTGTGTGCCCTGTTCAATTACAGTCTCGCCTCAGGCTTTGTCCCTACCGAATGGCGCACTGCTACAGTCATCCCTTTTCACAAAAGAGGAGCGACTACAGACCCTGGGAACTATCGCCCCATTAGCCTGATGAGTCTGATATGCAAAACTATGGAATGCATCATCATGGACGTAATAAACAAGGATATAGGGACTCTCCAAACTCTGGATCTCACACAGTTTGGTTTTTGAAAGGGAAAATCATGCCTGCTCAACTCGGTTGACTTTTTTCAGTCAGTCACCAGAGCTGTGGATGAAGGCAAGGTAGTTCATAAAGCCTACCTTGATCTGGCCAAGGTGTTTGATACCATTCCCCATTCAGGAATCAAAGAAAAACTCACTAAGCTAGCCATCAACCCCTATATCACTAGGTAGGTCACAAACTGGCTCACAGATAGAACCCACAGTGTGAAAGTAGCAGACTCCAAGTCAGACTGCCGACCAGTCATGAGTGGAGTCCCACAGGGTTCGGTCCTCTCCTGTTTGGTATCTACTTCTTTGAAGTCCAGGCCAACACAAAGGGTCTCTGGCTGACAAAGTTCACAGATGATTGCAAGTTGGGAGCTATTATTAACTCCCCAAGTGATGTTGACATCCTACAGAAATGCCTCACTGAGACAAACGACTGATATCAGAACCATGGCCATAAGCTCAGTTCCAAAAAATGTGTTGTCATCCCCTTTGGGAAAAACCCGGTTCCCATGACTTACCACATCGATGGTAGTCCACTGAACACAGAAGGTGTTATAAGAGATCTGGGAACATAGAGGTTGACAGCAGCCTCTCTTCTGACCACCACGTTGCCACTGTGGTCAGAAAGTCCTTCTATTTGGCACATCTCATTACTAAGGGTTTTGCATCCAGGAAGAAAGAGGTCATTGCCTCCCTCTACTCTTTCCTCATTAGGCCAATCATTGAGTACAGTGCCCCATTTGGCATGTACCTCACTAGACACCTGCAACAACTGGAGAGGCCACAAAAGTACCTCACAAAGAGGATCCTAGGCCTTAAACACTTGTCCTATATGGACAGACTCAAAAAACTCCAACTATTCTCTGTCTCATATCACCTACTTAGAGGCAATCTCTGCTTGACATACAGAGCCATGTCTGACCCAGCTCTGTTAGAAATGCTACATCTAAAGAAATCCCAATCCCTCCACACCACATGCTCCAGTAACCTCAACCTCATTACCACAATCAACAGAACATGCTGGAGGGACAGGTTCATAACCCAGAGACTGCCCTTGCTATGGAATAGACTTCCCATACATGTCAAACAGAGCACCTCACTGGCCCTCTTCAAGAGAAACCTTGATGAGTGGATGGGAAATAGAAAATTCACCATGGGGATCACTCTAGTGGCTCTACTTGACAGAGGCACTGGGAACTAAGGTCAGGTGGCACAATGTCAGGGTAATCCTACGGGCTAGGTTTGTAAAGGCTCCAGGGCCATTAGCCTAGTACACATCTATGAACTTACGAATCTATGATTTGAAAACAGCCAAAAGTTAAATTTTATCCACCACTGGCCAGATGCATTTGCTTTGAATGTGGGTTTCAATGTTGTTTCAATGAATATGAGTTTCAAGGGCAGAGAAGTTTTTATGCTAAGTCTGTTTTCATTGTAAGACTGTATTGCTTTGTTTAGGAGATGTCTATCAGTGTTTGTGCTATAAAAGTTAAAATAAAAGTTTTAAATTAAATGCAAATGATCCTTGTAGAAGTAAAGCATAAAACAGTATACACATTACAGTGTTTATGGTAAATGGGGAGAAATAGCCAAGTAATGGGACACTGGAATGGTTGCAGGGGGTAGGGCTGTGTATGGGGGGGCCCATTTCAACATGATTTTGTGAGGGGGAGGATCAACAGACTCAAAGACAGCACCCGGCGGCACAAACTCTAGCTACACACTGAAGCTCACAGTACACATTGGATAAATACACACATATCCAATTAGTCCCTCAGCAGTGCATGTGTGAACCAAGCAATATCACATATAAGTAAATATAGGTCTAACAATGGTTTATAACTCCACCAGAGGACAGAACCAAACATATGACCATGCATGTGAAAGGCAAACAACTAAGCACAGTGCCAAGCAGAAGTACAAAAGGGCAACAAACTCTGCTAGATATACAAGAAGGGGTACACAACCAAAACAAACTTGTAATGGAATGTGTATATATTTCACACGTATGCCATGTCAAAGGCAGCACGCACGTGTAGATGTGCATGTATGTCTGTCAGTGGAATAAGTGGAATGTACATGAAATCAGTGTTGATACACATATATACACCAACGGCATGTAATAATATATTCAAATATGTTAACAGTACAGCATAATGAATGTAACAGGTTGTGCACCTGGATGTGAAAAACCTACACTGGATAGCACACAAGTATAATGAGAACATGGACGCATTGCAAGCATTAGCTAGCAACTTGTGTGCACATGTCCTGCATTATGCAATGCCCAGACATGTGTCACATGTTCACTGTTTGAAATGGCAATGGACAGTAGTTTTAAAAAAAGGCAAACATACTTTCAAAAAATACCAGTGAAATATGAAGGGAGGGAGGTGGACAACCTGGGCCCACATCAGGTTCTGTAGAAGACACACAGACATACATTTAACAAAATAGAAAATGTATGGTAAATGGCCAGATGGATTGCTGATGTCCACAAAACTGGCATGTATAAATCACACATGCACAGCAATTATGTCAAATCAACATTCATAGATAAGCAAGCTAAAACTAAAATCACATACACATATACTGTCATGCAAACATCAGCCAAGGAAATGCAGGTTTATGTCAACCACCCTGCTCATTATAGAGCACAGGACAGTCCTGTGAGCATCATTACAGCACATCAGCAATAAATGACTGAGTGCTCACGTCAAAGGTAAATTTGTATGTCTGTATGTATCCGACTATGTGCTCACACACGTACAGTCATTTAATGTGCACAACTATATATGGAATGTGTCACTAAGTCTTGGGTGTGGAAACGCTACATACAACAAAGACAGTATCATGTATTGTTAAGGAATGTGCTATCTGTTCCACTGTGCACAGTTAATGTTACATTGCTGTTTGATGCAGTCAGAAAAGGAGGACTGCACATAGACAAGATATGCCTGTATATGATCCCACATGACATCAGTATTGCCAACCCATGACATACAACACTATATCATGACATGGGATACAATGACAACTGTCATCCAAAAACATGTGGAGTGATGTGTCTGTAATTTGCACATACCGGATATGGCAAAACAGAAATGCAAGCCATATGTCACTGTTGGTGATGGAGTATGGACAGCATATGTTGTCTGCCAGTCACCCCAGTAACACCCATGTTTACTGGCTACAACTTGCAGTATTATTTGCAGGTTAACTTCCACGATGCATGGACAGTTTAATGTATGTAGAAAGTATAAAGTGTTAGTGTGTGCCTTACATATATTGAAACTGAAGTACATGTCACACAACAATAACACATAAGACAGATACATGGTATGGATGCAAAAGAGTGCATATACAATCCAATCAATTAAATGGTAATCACCATGTTGTCAGTATAACACAAGTGGAGCACACAGGTAATACTTACTGACCGGAGGGACCAGACTGACTAGGATCAAACTCTGAATGATCTCATGAGCTATCACATTGAATGAATCATGCATAGCCCATGCCCTATCCTTAAGAAGGTCCCCATTGTGTCATTCATCCATGTTCAAAACACATTGATCATGACCTCTTGAATCTCCTCCTGAAAAATCATCTCTATCCTGGTCATGTTGATGGCTCCTACAGGGTGCAGGCAGGATGTCTCAGGCAGGGGTGGGTCCAGGGCATTATCATTGTCATCATCATCATCGTCATCATCATCACCATCATCCTCAGAACACTCTAGCAGTGCCCTCGCATGTGCATTTCTTCATCTTTGGATCAGAGAAAGTCCACGGGCACCATACTCTGAAAAAAGATTAATTGCAAAACACAATAGAAACAAAAAGCAAATGTCTGTCTTGCAGAACAGTCCCATGAATATCATACCATAACACAATATGATTATGATGACAATTTACACAGGGACTTAGACACATCCATTATGGACAAAGTTACCTATGGCCCTATATGTCAAAGGACAACAGTATTCTTTTCTGAGAAATTCTATATGCTTAGACACACACACCCATGGGTCATTAGCTTGGTAAAAATGTAAGAATGCTGAACTCAACATATTGTACTGTCTGCATTCAATGATTTATATGAGCAGCCACATCTCATTGTTAAAGTGAGGAGAAAGTGATCTGACAATATTGTGGACAATTGGCAAGCTATATGACAAACACCTGAGACAGGCAGCATGATATTTGACTAAACACACTTCAGTATAATGAGTACATCACCAAAAACAATGTGATATGTTCACTCAACACAACTATTGACATAAGAGAATCTAATATATCTGTTGCTAACAGTATTGTATGTGTACAACTGTATGCATTATCTAAAAAAACAATTTGCAATCAGCAGCCTGAAAAAACAAAACTTTGCGAATATGCTTGCTGATACTGAACTGACACAATCAAATGGGTATCCATTTAAGCATCAGTCAGACTATTCTATAAATGGGTTTGTAAAAATACAGGCCTCCAGAGCCAGTTATCTCTGCACCGGTTTATTTAATCACAGATTAAGCGCTTTTGCCTCAGTACAATGGACTTCATTAGAATGCCATATCAAAAACGTTAAAACAATTTATAGTACCTTTAGAATCATATGATCCAATAAAACAAATAATTAAGCTACCAAATCATTTAAAGACACAAAGTTAAAAATGTGAGTATATAAGTATGTAAATAATATATATATATATATATATATATATATATATATATATATATTTATACCTTCCCTAATACATCTTAAATTGTATGAGAACATCATACAGCCTTTAAAAATCAAGCCAAACAAATGAAAAAGTAATTAAAACATTCCATCCTAACCTGTCAGATTGCATAAACTGAGAACTACAATTTACCAACATTGCCATGACATTCAGAAACAAGACGAATGGGATTCATTATATAAGTATATTAGCAATAATAGTGCACATGAACTCAAATTCCTTGTTACTGATCACATCTACTTGGGTCAATGGAGTGGTCTTTCTGATTATTGTTTGGAGTTCAAAAAGTTAAAATAGCAATTGAAATCAAATGCAACAGTTTTTCTGGGTTTCAATGAAATGGTATTGATTAGCAGTGCTCTTCGACTAAAAGCAGCTTATGCTTTTTGGTATGGCATTCTGAAGTCCATTGTACCTGGACAAAAGAGCACAATCTGTGATTAAATAAATCAGTGTGGAGATAACCGGCTACCGATTTCTGTTTTTCTGTTTTTTTGTTTTTAAAAATACAGGCCTGTAAACAGGGGACAACGCATTTCAGTTCATAA